>NC_056732.1:1302087692-1302306778 GCF_019279795.1 Protopterus annectens
GTTCCCCAAACCCGGGGGAAGGAAAAAGGTTTCGACTCCAGACTATTTCTGGTACCCGGAAAAGAGGACACCTAACACCTCATCCATGATCTATCCATTCTAAACACCTTCCTGGTGATCCCAAAATTCAAAATGCTCACCCTCCAGCAGCTGCTACCCATGCTGTCCAAGGACTCCTGGCTAGCTAGCCTAAATCTAAAAGAGGCCTACCTCCACATTCCTATCAGGGAATCGTGCAGGAAATATCGCCACTTCAGGGCAGGATCTCAACACTTTCAGTTCTCTGTGCTTCCCTTTGGCTTATCTACTGCTCCCAGAGTTTTCACAAAATGTCTGGCTCCGGCCATTGCCTTTTGCAGACAAAGAAATATTCAGATTTACCCATACATAGATGACTGCCTTATTCAGGCAGACAGCCAGGAAACGCTGCTCAAGCACCTGGCCTTTGTAAAGACCCTACTAACCTCTCTAGGGTACACAATCAACGAAAAGAAATCCAAGCAAGTGCCTACCCAAACGATAATCTTCCTGGGAGCAAGTCTGGAGACAGCATCCCAGATGGGCATACCTTATACCAGAGAAACAAATTTTCTTGACATCCTACTTCTCTCAACTAGCCACCAGGCCCCAGCTAATTGCAAGGAAGATCTGCAAGCTCTGGGGTTCATGGCATTTGCATACTACTCATTCTGTATGCCAGATTGCATATGAGGAAACCTCAGTGGTACCTGAAGAGCCTTTGGTGTCAACACTTCAAACACCTGAAAACTCTTCTATCTATAATTCCTTGCCTCAGAAACGATTTTCTTTGGTGGGCAACAGCATGCTCCTTCAACAAGGGACTGCCTTTCTCCCCACCCCTCACCGCCCAGACCCTCACCACAGACATGTCAAACTATGCTTGGGGTGCACACCTGGACGGCAGGTGCATACAGGGCCAATGGAGCCCACAGCAAATCCTTCTGCCTATCAGTCAAAAAGAGATGATGGCTGTGCAGCACACCTTGATAGCTTTCAAGCCCCTTCTCTCTCTCTAGGGGCTCTCCTGATCAAAACAGACAACACCACTATAATGTGGTACATCAACAAGCAGGGAGGGACTCGCTCCTACCCTCTATGCAGGCTGACCATGACCATTTGGCACACAGCCTCTGCCATGCAACTACACCTGTTAGCACACTTCCTACCAGGCTCTCTCAACTCTTTGGCAGACCAGTTGAGCAGAAATCTGCTGGAACCACACGTGTGGCAACTCAACAGAAGTACCTTCACCCTAATAACTCAGAAATGGGAAACTCTGAAGGTCAACCTCTTTGCCTCCCACAACAACCATCAGCTCAGCAAATTCTGCACCAGGGAGCATCACCTCATGGCTTGGAAAGTGGATGCCCTGTCCTTCCCCTGAGTCAGTCTATCAGTCTATGCCTTTCCTCCCCTATCTCTCATCCCCCCGATACTGTTCAAAATAAGAGAGGAAAAACCAAAGGACTATTCTTATAGCTCTAGACTGGCCCTGACAACACTGGTACCCCTTGCTGCGCAGCCTGTCCCTGCTGCCTCCATGGCATCTTCTCAGATTCCAAACCTCCTGACCTAGAGGGAAGGGGAATGTATGCATCCCCAATTGCAGACTCTCAGTTTGGCAGCTTGGCTTATTCCCCAACACCGAACCAATCTGCCAGTCTCAGTAAACAGGTTCTGGATGTTATTCTTGAGGCCAGTTGCCCGTAGCACCAGAACGTCTTATGCTGAGAAATGGAAAAGGTTCTGCACTTAGATCCCGGCTAAGGGAGCCAATACAGCACAGCCCTCCCTCTCCCTCATCCTGGAATACTTAGCTAACCTAGTACACAGTGGCCTGTCTTTCTCCTCTATAAAAATTCATGCCTCTGCTATTTCTGCTCATTTTCACACTGAGCAGCCCCTTTTCTCACACCCTTTGATCAAACAGTTCCTAGGAGGGGGGCTAGCAACTTGAGGGCACTCAGAAGGGCACCAACACCAGCGTGGGACCTTAACTTTGTATTGGAAAAGCTCACCCTGCCCACTTACGAACCAGCTTCTTCTGCAGAGCTAAACTTTCTCTCCTGGAAGACAGCATTCCTTCTGGCCATCACTTCAGCGAGAAGAGTCTCTGAGCTGCAAGCATTTAAGGCTGTTGAACCCTTCATCATCTTCCATGCAGACAGGGTATCATCCTTCATGCCCAAGGTGGTGTCCAGTGTGGCTCTCAGCCAATCCATTCATGTGCCCACCTTTTTTCCTAATCCCCAGAACAAGGGGGAAAGGATTCTTCACACACTAAATGTGCACAGACAGCTCAGATCCTATCTAGACAGGAATAAATCCTTCAGAAAGTCTGATCAAATGCTGGTTAGCTTTGCCACAGGTGCAGAAGGCAAAGCCATTTCCAAATGGAAAGCGCACTGCAAACATTTCTGCTACAAACAGCATGGAAAACCTCCCTCCAAGGTGGTCAGGACACACTCCACCAGAGCAGCCTCCATCTCTACAGCTTTCCTCAGGGGAATACCCACCATGGACATCCTGGAGACTGCTACCTGGACATCTTTTCACACTTTTACCAAGCATTACCACCTGCCTGTCTTCTCCAAATCCCTGGCAGGGTTTGCCTCTGCAGTTTTGCAGGGCATCCAACCCAGCCCCTGGTTTCCTTGACTGCCTCCACCCATTTTCTCAGCTTTGGAAATCAACCCAAATGTGATGAATGCAACAGTGAAACATGAAGGAACATAGTACAGTTGTGTACACTTAACATAAATGTAGATGTTGGAGTGTATTCACTGTTGCAGTTCTGCTTTCCCTCCCTCCATCCCCCTTTCTTCTCTTTCTCCTTTTATTACCATTCTTCCTCGTTGTTCTTATTTCCTTACAAGGGACATATTGGTATTTCTTTTCCACTGGTGAGGTTCTTCCACCTGAACCTGGCCTCCTCCTTGTGGGTCCCCTGACAGGTTAGTGCAAGAAAAACTGATGTAATGGTGTCGGCTGCCTTACTTTATACTACTGATGACCAGACGTCAGTCCTCAAATGACAGCAACCGATGCAGAAACACTAAGTGTCTGGTATTTGGGCCGGCCAAGGGCTACCCTGGCAGGGATAACGCAAATTTGATGGCTGCATCAGTGAATAAACTCAAACATCTACATTTATGGTAAGTGTACACAACTGTACTTTCTCTTACACAAAACAGTAGTGAGAGTAATCTGCTATGCCGGCCTGAAGAAGAAAATCCAGCTATCGTTTTACCAGGTACCAGTAATGGTATTAGCGATCTACTAACTAATGTTTATTAACCCATTTATTGACACTGGTATTGCACATAATTTCACAAGAGAGTAGCCAACCAGAAATGCAGTTCAGATACTAGTGTTTGTAAAAGCTACATTTTTCAACTTGAAAAGAAAATTCTCAAACTAAAATCTCTACAATGCGAAGTGCATTATTTACAGATATGCATCAGTAGAGAAGAGTTTCCCTTCTGTTTATGATTATCTAAGTTTCCTAATGGTGTTGCACTATGAGATATTAATCAAACCGGTGTCACTCTTTTATAAAATTTCTGGTAGAGCATTATCAAAAACAAATGGGTTCTCTGCAGAATCAAATACTCATATTGAATGACTGCATTACGAATAACTCTCATTTTTCAGAATTCAGCAGTTTTATATTATAGCGTAAGTGCCAAGACTAGAAGATTTGTGTCAACTATCATAAACAAGAAGCAGAAAAATTGGGTGTGATGTTGTCCCATCTCACCTTAATTCTTAACTAGTTTGGTTCAGAACCGATCGTCAGTTCTGACTCTGCCTAATACAAAGCTTGAGGTCGTCCACTAGCTCGTGGCTAAATCCTTTCTCATGTTGCACACTGACAGTGCCGCAGATCTCGTTTGCTACTAAACAAGATCGGGTGCTTCCATTCCGGCTCTGGCTTAGTGGAATTTTTCTTTCCTTGCTTTTTGAATAACTGTAGTTAAAACATACTTATAAAACTTTCTAGTGTTTATTACATATATTTGAGCTTAGTTAGTGTGTTTGCTTCTGTTGGTTGTTTGCTGTTGGCCATCGTTTCTTTGTCTAGGGCTTTTTCCCTTCCCTGTCCCGGCTAAAATTTATATTTTTCAAAGCCCTTTTTAGTTAGAGGGCTTCCTTTAGTTACCTTATTCAAGCTCATTTAAGCTAGAGAGCTCTCTAAATTTGAGGTATTTTTTTTTTATCTCAGTTTGCCTGGCAACTCATTTAAGTTAGAAGGCTGCCTTTGGCCTGTTTAACTTAGACCGCCTTTTCTTCCCTTTCTATATTTTCTCTTTATTTTAGGCAGATTCTTTTAATTTAGAGAACTTCTTTTTTCTCTAGCTAAATTGCAGTGCTTAGTTGATTCTTATTGTGTTAGTAAAAAAAAAATATATATATATTTTATTTATTTATTTTATTTTACATTTGTTGACCGGGCTAGTCTAACTGGATACATGTCCATTTTCAGTAGAGGCCCTAGGAGAAAAGCTCCACTGTAACAGTCTAAGGTAACACACTAAGAAAAAAATATACAAAAGGATAACTAAACTACTAAGCAGGAGTTATCAACTAATTAGCATAAACAAAACAACAGAGCAGCAATTAGCAAATCAAAAACATACAGCAACAATAGCAATATTTAAATACAGAATTGCATTTTTATAACATCTGGACTTGGACTTGACCTATCATGAAAAAAAAAACTAAATAATACCTGTGCAAGGCATTAGGTAGTGCAAAGTAAGTAGAGGTAATAGGAGGTAAAACATAAGCAAAGTAAGTAGAGGTAATAGGAGGTAAAACATAAGAAAGAGGAAGTCACAAGCTGAAGAGAGTCTAGGGGAAAAATTGTAGTGATGGGAACAGTGATACAAGCTAGATGAAGACAAGGCAGTGCGAGAGAAGGAGAAGTAATACCTGTCTAAGATGATGGTTGTGTACAGTGCAAATAGAGGTAATGGGAAAAGAGATGAAAAAGATGTGGAAGTAGGAAACAAGAGTCAGTCAGGAGTAGAGCAAGGGCAGAGCCATTGTGATTTGAGGTGGGTCTTTAAATGTTTCTTGAAAAGGGGTGTTGAGGTCAAGGTAGTAAGTTCACTAGGGAGCTTGTTCCAGTGTGAACCCACAGCATTTGAGAAAAGGGAGTCACCTGCTTTATTCTAAGATTCACATGTGGCTACTAGAAGTTTATTAACTGATCGTAGGGTAGTGAGATTCTTATAGGGGGAAATAAGAGTATTAAGAATAGGTGCATTAGAAGGGAAGTGGAATATCCTGTGGGTAATAGTCAGTTGTTGAAGTAGAATGAGATTTTGCAGTTCAAGCCAACCTAGCTGTCTGAGATTTAAGCAATGATGAGTCCGATATGGGGCACCTGTAACAAACCTGATAATGTTGTAGGATGAGGCTAGTTTTGACAGGTTTGTTTTTGATAGGTTAATAAAGGTTGGAGAGGCATACAGTAGTGTAGAGATGAGATGTGTTTGAGCTAAAGATATCCTAGTCACTGGTGTGAGAAATTGTTTAAGTCTATAGAGAGCACCTATTTTTTTGTTAACTGTTTTAATAGTTAGATTGATGTGAACATCAAAGTTTAGTTGATTATCTATTGTGACACCAAGCAGTTTTGTGTTGCTATCGGGTGATATAAGCATGCCATTGTTAGAGACAATAGTAAAGGAAATTGGGGTGGACTTGTAAGTTGGAGTAAACAATAGTAACTTAGTCTTTTTAGGGTTAAGGAGGAGACAGATGTGTAGTGATAAGGCTATTATAGTTGTTGGTATTGTAAGCCATAATGTCTAAGGAGCCTAAGGAAACTAAACCCTCTCTGTTCAAGAAGTGTGAATGAAAAGTGTAATCAGAAAATGTCACTGACTGATGGTCACACTGTTTGTGTGCTGCCTTGGAGCAGTCCATTTACAGGTATGTGCTAGCTGCCATTTATTCAGCCACAAAGTGTTGTTTGAAAAAAATAAGCTTATTTTGAGAGGTTTGCTGAAGACCACCTTCACAGAGGCATTTGAAGAAGGTCAGGGTACTTCTAAATCATTAAAATCCCTGAAACACCTCATGTTCATAAGAGTCATTTGCATATATCCCATGGGCCTCTGGTTCAAGAGGACTGAGATGCCATTCATTGTAAGTTTCAGCTTGGCTGGCATTTTCATTTAGTTTTTACAGATTGTTTTTTCTGTGTGACCTTCTCGCTCATTGTTTATTTGGGATATTGTGCAGTCACCCTAATTATGGACATCAGCTCGGTATAACAGCCCTGTGTTTCTTATGCTTAGTCAAACACTTGTGTTTTGCTGATGAGGTCATAAGGCTGAAATATATTTACTTGCACTATTCCTTTTTTTTAGTTTGTATCATCTGTTAGTTTCAATCACTACTTTGTATTAGTTTGTAACTTTTGTGTACTATTTGTTATTGTTTGCTTGAATTGTTTTTAAATTGTATAATTATCTTTCATATTTTTTACATTTGTATAATTATCATTCATAACCTACTGTAATCTTGATTGTTTGGAGCTTTTCTCCCCAGGACTCCATTGAAAACGGGTTCATTCTGGCCCAATGGACTATCCTGGTAAACCAACTGCAATAAATAAATATGCATATCCACAGCTAGGGGGGTTTGGGATTATTGGCTTGAAATTGACCATTAAACTGATGAAACAAGTCATGAGCATTCAGAATCACCAATTAGCTGAATCAACTGGCGTTCATAAGGGTCATTTGCATATATCCCATGGGCCTCAGATTCAAGAGGTTTGAGAGATCACTCATTGGAAGTTCCAGCTTGGCTGGAGTTTTCATGTAGTTTTTACAGATTGCTTTTTCTGTGTGACCTTCTCATTCAATGTTTTAGATCTGAGAAGTCGGGGATAAAGGTCTTACTCTTCCAGTGCTCATTCAGAGCTAAGAAGAAAATTATCTAAAGAGTCATCTTCGGATCTGAAGGCTGTTAGGCCCAAAAAACCTACTACCTTGGCTCCTTCTGGTTTCAGTGCCGATGGAGTTTTACCTATGGAGACGGTCCCCAGAATTGGAGTCTGTTTCTCCTACTTTAAGATCCCCCTTGCTTCATTGTGTTAGATGATCTACTCCCTCCTCTCAATCCCCCAGGACCCTGTCTGATGATGTGGATCGTGTGGTGCGGTGGCTATTAAGGACACCGGCGCTTGCCAAACTATTGTTGGCTACAACCCAGAGAGATTCAGAACTGGCCAAGACTACCCCTTCTCCATCGATTCCTCCTCCAATCTGATCTGGGACCTCGGAGCAGGAGTGTCTGTAACTGATTATAGTGGAACCGTCAGAGCCGAAACCTACACCAGGATCTTCAGGCCTGACTACTGCTCCAGCATCCTCGGTTTCATCTGAACATAGAGTCTAGGAGCCAAAGCTGTCCGGTTGGGTCTGGGAAGGGGAGTCAGATCGGACAGTTGTCTGATCCGAACTTGCCTCTTGGGGCTTCGGTGCGGGTGAGCTTGGTTCCTACATTGGCCTCTGAGCCAACCCCCTTGGTTCCGGGGATGCCTTCTGGTTCTTCGGAGCCTGGAGCTTCCTCGGATCAGGGTGAGAGGGCCTTTGAGGTGATGAGGAGAGTGCTCTCTCCACAGGCAGCTCCACTCTCAGGTGCAGACATTCTTCCTCCAAAGGCACTGGTGTCTGTCTCGACACCATTGCATCCACACAGATGTGGAGACCCGAAGTCTCAGGACGCCAAATTGGGTGAATCCCTCTCTTCAGAAATCTCTCCAGAATACCCTTCTGAAGAGGTCCCTCAGAAGAGACTGTGCAAGAGGAAGCATTTAGACTCCCTAGAGGAGTCCATCACATCGATATAGACCTTGATGAGTCAGAGGGGTCCACACGGTCACCCTGTGAGGATGTCTCCTTCGAAGACACAGTGGAGATTCTTAAGCAGAGAGGTGGCTGGAAGTCCATCAACCCTTCTGAGGAGTCTGTATACCTAAAGGCTTGTGGGTCTTGCCCTTCTGGCACTTGGGTGTCTCCACCTTTCGATGAACTGATGGACCTAGTTTGTTAAAAGGCATGGGAGTCTCAAGATTCGGTGGAGCCTGTTCCCCGGAGACCAAACAAATTCAGAACTTCCCCCACAGATAAGACTTTTCTCACAAAAGGTGTCCCAGTAGATGCTATGGTGGTGGTGGCGGCCACCAAGAAGGAACTTTGAGATGTCCTGTGTCCATCCACCAGAAACAGTGTCATACGATGGACAGATATGGAAAGCACATGTTCTCTTCAGCGACTTTTGCACTCAGATCGCTGAATTATCTCACTCACTTTACTAGGCTTCAGAGAGATCTCCTGAAAGATCTAGGAGATACCCTCCAAGGTTCAGTGGCTGAAGGGGTTTCAGAGAAGGTCTCCTCCTCAGCTCTCCACCTTAAATTCAGTGGTCAACTCCTGCATGAGACTCATTTCATATGCAGCGGATGGAATGAGTAGGACAGTAGGTTCAAGAATTTCCCTAAGAAGACATTCCTGGATGCCCTTTTATGACATTGGGGAGCCCTTTAAATCTTCTTTTAACACTCCCTTTGATGGCTCATCCCTGTTCTGGCCAAAAGTTAGACACACTAACCCGGTGTGAACAAGAGGGAAAAACTCTCTGCCATAGGAGTCCATTTTTCCGTACCTACCAGACCTTATCCTAAGGGTCAAAAGGGAGGAAAAATGTGGTTCCAAAAATCCCAGAGAGCTTTCCAGGCCACACGTGGTAATTCTTCCCCCAGGGGCAGAGAGGGAAGCAGTAATGGAAGATGCTGGCCACGCAGCTGAGGGGGTCCACAAATTCAGGGCGATGAGGAATCTTCCCATCTTTCCATCTCGGGAGGCAGTCGGGGTCGCTTATCTTTGTACCCAGAAGACTTATTAAAAATAAGACAAATGGGTACAAATTATAGTATCCAGAGCTTACTCTACCTTTTTTCTTTTTCTGTGTCAAATATAAAAAACATCCTGGATGTTCCACCTAGTCAAAGGGAACAGGCAACTCTAGAAATATAAAAATTGCTAGAATAAAGTGTCATCCAGACAGTCCCCACATACCAAATAGTGTCCAGAACTTATTCAAGGTTCTTTTTACTTCCAAAGAAAAGGGAGGACTGGAGACCCATCCTGGATCTCAGAAGACTAAGCAAATCAGTAATAAAGTCAAAGTTCCAGATGGTAACACTGCATTCAGTACTCCCTTTACTGGGACAAGTCGATTGGATGTGCTCTATAGACCTCCAGGATGCATACTACCGCATAAAGATGGACAGGCGATCCAGGAGTCATTTGCACTTTCAGATGGGATTCGGTCACTACCAGTTTTGAGCTCTGCCCTTTGGTCTCAGTACAACCCCCAGTGTGTTCACCAAGTGTGGGTGGGTGGGAGGTTGGCATAATGGTTTAGGTGTTTACCTTACAAGCATAGGGTGCAGGGTTTGATTCTGACATGGGGTAATTGGCTAGGCTGAAAATGACCCACAAGGGCAGTTAGCCTAGTACTAACCTATGCACTATGAACAGTAGTCACTGCTCACTTGAGATGCCTGGGATTCAGAGTGTTTCCGTACCTAGACAACTGGCTGCCAACCTCCACTACCGAGCATCTGCTAGAAAAGCCGAGAGACACCACCTTACAGCTCTACTCTCACCTAGGATTCACAATAAATTATGAAAAATCGACCTTGTTGCCATCTCAACGTATCATTTTTATAGGAGCAGATCTAGATGCAACAAAAATGATGAGAGACTTCAAATCCTACTACATTAAGTCAAAAATCTACTTTTCAAGAAAAAAGTACAAGCAAGAATGGTCCTAAAATTCCTGGGGACCATGGCAGCAGCAATAAACTTGATTCCATTAGCACGTCTGCACATGAGAATTCTACAGTGCCTACTGTTTACTCAGTGGTCCATGCAAGAACTACCCATGTCTCACCAAATATTGATAACTGAATCCTGCAAGAAAGTTTTTCATTGGTGGCTTCACTCCACTCCACTCAAGTGACATTAGGTCGACCATTTGTCCTTCCACAGCCTCTAGCCACAGTGACCATGAATGCTTCCCAGATAGGGTGGGGGGCATTATCTGGGTAGGACAATCCAAGGCACTTGACAGGATCACGAGGCCCATTTCCACATCAATGCTGTAGAGATGAGAGCTGTGCTCTTACTGTTGCAAGCATTCAAAGACTCTCTTCCACTAGGGACTATTGCAGTACAGACAGACAACATGTCAGTTGTGTTGTACATAGACAAGGAGGAACCAGGCCTTACCCCCTTTGTAAGGAGGCTCTGAGAGTATGGCAGTGGGCAACCTCCTCCCAACGCTTTCTGATAGCAGCACACATCCCGGGGAAATCCAACGTGATAGCAGACAAACTCAGAGCGATACTGATGCCTCACGAGTGGTTCCTAAAACAAGAAGTAGCAGGATGATTTTCTGCAAATGGGGCCAGCCTTGCTGTGACCTTTTTACCACGTCCATGAATGCCAAATGCAGCAACTATCTTGCCTTAACCCCCCCCCCCCTCGGGGGAGTCACCAAGGGATGCACTTGTATACGATTGGTGCTCTGGTCTCCTCTTTGCCTTTCCTCCCTTTTCCTTGATTCCAGAGGTTCTTCAGAAAGCCAGTCACTTGGAAAGGAACTTAATACTTGTCGCTCCATACTGGCTTCATCAAATCTGGCTCCCCTTCCTGTGGCCTCATCTCCAGGCGTAGCTGTGGATTCTAGCCCCAGTTTTGGACCTCCTGACTCATGCATCTGGGATGCTGCAGTCCTCCCTTCAAACCCTCAAGTTGACAGCTTGGCTGCTCTGATTCCAACCATAGCCAGGCTCCCTAACCTTTCTACATCAGTGAAGCATATTTTGATCTCGCCCCACAAAGCTTCAACAAGAAGATTATATAAAAGCAAATGGAAAAAGATTCTCTACAAGGGCCTCACATAATCACATTGACCCCCTTCTCTGCTTCAGTAGCTTCTATTCTTGAATTCCTGGCAAAACTGATGAAGGAGCAGCTGCAGCTACTATTCGAATCCATCTGGCTGCCATATTTAAATTTCATTTGGGAGAATCATGCCCTAATATCATGTCCCACAGACTTTGCAAAGCCTTTCTAATGGGTACTATTTTGTTAAGACCACCAGTTAAGGTCCCTCCACTGCCATGGGACTTAAATTTTGTTTTATCATGTTTGATCCTTCCCCCTTTCAAGCCAGCATCTTCCTGCAACCTTAAGTATATTACTTGGAAAGCGATTATCTTGATAGCTGTTACTTCTGCAAGAGTTTCAGAGCTGCAAGCACTGTCCATAAAGCCCCTCTACATGCTTTTCCACAAAGACAGAGTATCCCTACAAATGAACCCATCCTTTTTACCCAAAGTATGCTCAGAATTTAACCTGAATCAGTCCATAGAACTACCTGTTTTTTCCCAGATTATAGCAACAAAGCAGAATATATGCTGCACCAACTGGATGCACATGGGCAATTACATTTCAACTTGCATAGAACAAGGGATTTCAGAACATCCAACTAATTATTTGTATCCGTTTTGGACTCAAAAAAAGGTGTTACTGTGTCAAAAGCTACAATTTCAAAAGTGGCTATCAGATTGTATTACCTTTACTCACCTTACCAATCAAAAAATAAAGAACTTTCCCTTAACGTGCAAGATAATTCTACAAGAGCCATTGCAACCTCTTCTGCCTTTAAGGCAAGAGACTACCTATTGACACTTTTTGTGCTGCAGTGACATGGGCAAGGCCTCATATCTTTATCACTCATTACAAAGTGGATTTGGCCTCCAGGAACAGGGCCTCTTATGGGTCCACTGTTCTGAAGAATATTCTCCCTTGAGCCACCCAAGAAAGATGGTGCTAGTGACGCTGTCCCAACCAGTTAAGAATATAGTCGAGATAGGACAACATCACATAAAGAAGTTATGTACTCACCATAATGTTTCATGTGTGTTGTCCATCTAGCCTTCATTCTTGCATCCCACCCTCCTG
This sequence comes from Protopterus annectens, assembly GCF_019279795.1. Classification (NCBI taxonomy): domain Eukaryota; kingdom Metazoa; phylum Chordata; order Ceratodontiformes; family Protopteridae; genus Protopterus; species Protopterus annectens. The sequence goes on from NC_056732.1 coordinate 1,302,099,773, forward strand.
CCCCTCAGTCTTTTGCTCCTGGAGGGCCGAAAGGTGAAAATTGGCTATTAATGTCCTTGATCGTCTTCATTGCTGTATCACTTATTCAATAATTTTTATTTAGCTTTATCTGCAAATAAGATCTGGGGAACTCTGAGTACATCATGGGATAGGGTTTAGCCATGAGCTAGTGGAAGACCTCTCGCCTTATATTAGGCATATTAAGTGCATATTCCTAGCAACACTTGTACTGACTCTAACAACTCAGTCAACACTGGCTAAGTAAATACAGCCCGTATTATTACTAGAATTAATAATTTCCTTGACGTCACCTTGAACATAAAACATAAAAAAAAGAAGTGGAGTTCTTCATCACAAAATAGTTAGAAAGGATACCTTTGTCAACATCTACCTGCATTATAAAAGCTTATACCCAGTACATCAGGTTAAGCAGACTCACCAGCAATGATGACATCTTTGCAGATGAAGCGAGATGCTTACGAATCTATTCCTGCAGAGAGGCTATCCCCTCAGTGTATTAACCAACATTGCACAGGAGGTAACAACACTTCAGCAGGACAAGGCAAAACCCATTCTACGGGCAACTTCATCTACTATCGAAAAAATGGACAACAAGGTCACTCTTGCTCAAATACCAAAATGCTTTTCCTTTACCCATTACCACGGACATGTGTGTTATTAAACACACCATTGTTAACATCTGGAAAATAATCTACAGGAATAAGGAATTTAGAAATTGTTTGCAAAAAACCATTGTTCACATCAAAAAAAATCACTGAGCGTTAAAAGCATGGTCGAAACTTCAAAGAAACACAATACAACAGCAGAAACCTCCACTGGAACTTTTGGGTATGGTAAATGCAAATCTTGCCATGATATTTACAACTTTTCCAGTGTTTACATCCCGACAGTAAACATAACAGTTGTCTCTAGAAGCAAGTTCAACTGCGATTCATGTGGATTGGTATACTTGGCACATTGTGACACGTCAGTTACTACATTGGAAAAACCATCAGGAAACTCAGCAGAAGGATTTACAAGCATGTTTTAGTCATGAAAAAGGAGGACACTAACAACGCTTTGGCCAGACATGCTGGAACTTGTATAGTTTCAAGAAGTTTAACTTTATTGTGTTAGATCAAGTTGCACTGGACACCCTCATCAGCAATCATAATATTTTGCTGGAATGCCGAGAAGTGTGAGTGGCAGCTGCGACTTACTGTAGACAAAAAACTAGAGTTGAATGAACATATTAACCTCAAGTGCTTTTTATTGGCACAGAGGTTGTGATTATCTCTTGCTCATTTTTTTTTATGTAGAAGTTTCACTTGTTTTTTTATCTACCTGTATCTTTAAATTGTCAGACCTATATTTAATTACACTAATTTATGTTATGCTATATCTGATCACAAATCTGGTTCGATTTGATAGGCTTAGGCATGCATATGACAAGATTTTCACTTCATCCACAGAATGTCCTCATTTAAATGTTTTTACTTTGATTTGTCAGAAAGACGTGACTACGGAGTCTGTAGTGATGTCATATGTCATTTAAATATTCGCACTTTGATTTGTCAGAAAAGTCACATGATTAATTGGGCAGGTTTTAAATGCACCATGAAGTTTTTAAAACATTTCTGAAGCAGTTCTAAATAAAAACAGAACAAAAGCACTAAATCTTTGACTTGACTCCTGTTCTTGCTGCCATTCCCATAGTGTTTTTCTTCGTTTTATGTAAGAAATTTGTTCTATAAGGGCACTGTAGAGATTGCCATCTGATGAAGTTGTGTTTGCTATAACATTCTATATTTTATTTTTAAATACGCATATTAAATTATTGCATGGTCAGCAGTGCTATTTGTGCACCCACTACACTGGGCATTATCCTCAGCCTCAGTAACAAATGACTAAAACCAAAGAAAACTCTCTCCTATTTTTGTGGTTCCCAAGTAGAGAGAACTCTCAGCATCTGTATGTTGACCAAGATTTGATGCAGGAATGGTTAAGAGGTGAATTTAAACCAAGAGGTGAAAGGGTAGTAATGGTGACCCGTGATACTGGGCTTAGGTACACGGTTTACAAAATCTATAGAAAACATGGAAGATACAGACAAACGCAAGAGCTGTAAAACAGAACTAGAAACAGTTGCACATCTTGTTGCTGGTTGCAGTGCACTCATGGCTTAGTGCCTGTGTACTGAAAGACACAGTGATATGGCACGACTGTTGCACTGGGGATCATATCTCTCAACTGTACAGATTTTTGCAGAATATCCAGATTTTTGCTTAATATTTTTGGTCCATTTTTCATAAAATTGTGTTTTCCTGGCAAACAGACAGCAAATTGAAGTTAGAAAATGCCAGGCATTTGAGTTTCAGACTTCATACCCTTCAGAAAATGCATTCTAATGCAAAACCTGTTCTATCAACTTTCTAAGTTTGTAAGAGCAGTATTTAAAAAGTCTCCCTATTTTTGGGTCTTTGTCACACTTTTAATAATGGCTTTGTCCAGATTTCTTGCTCTAAGAGGTTGAGAGATATGCTGGGGATTATTCAAACACCACCATGTACAGGTAGAAGAAGCTTTGTAAACAATGAAACACAAAAGATTATTTACGGTGATGAAGTTTGGATCACATGCGATCACTCTGTACTAACAGCTAAGAAAATTAGATGGAAGAAAAACTTAGTAGATTAAGACAAAATACAAAAGATGAAAGGTGGGCAATAAAACTTGAACAAATCATGGCAGCTATTGAAAACTATCTGATGTTCTTCGTGTTTCACTGTTGCAATCATCACATTTTGGTTATCCCTGCCAGGGTAGCCCTCAGTCGGCCCAAACACCAGAGGCATAGTATTTCTGCATCAGTTGCTGTCGCCCCAGGACTGGCTTAAGGTCATCAGTGTTATAAATTAAGGCAGCCAACGTCATTACATCAGTCTTTCTTGCCGAGGAGTCCGAAGCAGAAGCAGTTCGCATGAGTGCCAGTCGGCTGCTACCTGAGTTTTTTGTTTCCGAATTAAAGTTGAAGTCTTCTAAAGCTAAGTACCCCATTGGGGATCCTTTTTTCCCTTGCTCTAACCGATGTCAGAAAAAGTTAACAATTGTCTCGCCTGTGGAAAGCAAATACCACAGCAAGATTTTCATTCTTACTGTGTCACTTGCTTAGGCCCAGACCACGACGTTCCCCACTGTCACTTTTGTGCTTTGTTCAGTGCCAGAGCTATATGTCGTCGGGCCCTTACTGTAGCTAGATGTTTTCGCTCTCAGTCCTCAAATTCTGATATGGCTTCGGTAAGCCATCCGACAGCAGATCTTCCTAAAAAAAACTTAAAGATAGACAGAGACAGATCGCACAGGTATAAAACTGCCGACGATGCTTCTGCTAAGCTAGTCGTCAGTTCTCCAGTCCTCAGTGAGGCGCTTTCGCAGCCCCTGAAGCCCGCTTCTGTGGATTCACAGGCCACTACTGAGACCCTTTCTGAGTCTGGTATGCCATGAGACTTAATCGACTAAAGATCCTGCGGATGTCTCTGCCTTGGATGGGTCCGGAGCCGGCACCGGCTTCTGTGGAAGTACTTCACATTACTGATTCTCGACACAGACTGACTTCTTTCATGTCTACATTTTTTTCGAAAATTACCGAGTTTCTAAGGCCCAGGGTACAACCCACACCCAAGAAACCAACCCATTCTCAGGCACCTGCTTCCTTGTTTCAGTCACAGATGCTTAAAATGGAGGAAGACCTTATAATGCTCATCAGGGGAAGCCAGGCTACCCCTTCCAAATGAAAAAGAGATTTGTCCCCAGTAGTTTTATCTGAACAGGAATCCGATGACTCTGATGCTTCTAAATATGAAGGTATGCAACCACTCTCAGCTTATGAGGATTCTGATGCAGAGGAATCCATCCCTTCAACCTCTCCACCTGAGGAATTTTCCTTTGGGGAAACTCTACATACCTTAAGGGAGCATTTCCAGTGGGAATGTCTGGACTACCCTCAGTCAAAAGCGACTCAGGGAATTCTTAGATCTTCCACAGCACAGACCTCTGGCCATTCCTCCTGTCCTGGATGTTGTGGATGATGTTTTTATGGAATCCAGTTTGACTCCTGATACCCTCCCTCCTGCTCACAGGAAACCAGACAGGTACTATAGAGTCCCTGACTCCCACAAATTTCTTTTCAAAAATCCAACTGCTGACCCTGAGGATCTTTCTCAAGGACCTGAAGGAATTAATGCAACTTCTGCTATGAATCCCATCCCCTCAGATAGGGATTCCCGAGCATTAGACAGATGAGGTAAAAAAGTATACACCTCTGCTACTCTTGCTATTAGAGCACTAAATTGTCAGTTCCATATGCTGAAATATCAGCAACATACCATGAAACTCCTCAAACAAAAAATATCTTTTCCTGCTTGTGCAGAAAATGAGTTACAAGAGGGTAATGCATTCTGCAAGTTACGTAACTAAGCACACCTTACAATGTGGTTTTGACACTCTAGAAGCATCTTGCAGGGCAGCATTCATTGGTTCTGTCCTTAGAAGACATGCTTGGCTAAAGGAACAGCCCTTGCCAGACCATGTCAAATCCAAATTATTGGATGCATCACTGCACAAAGGCAACTTATTTGGCACCAAGGCAGAGGAGGTCTTAAAAAAAGATGGAAGAAAAAGCTAGGTCTATGCAGACAGACTTCTTGCAGGTCCAGCCACTGAGGTTCACTAGGCATTGCCCCTCCAAACACTGGTCCTTTCCTGCCCCCTCCAGATCAGCTCAGCCCAGACCCCGGGGAAGCAGGCCCCCCAGACGACAGCCCCAGGGACTGCAGAGATCTAGGCAATGGATTTCCTCCTCTTTAAAACCAGGGAGTGCTAAGCCACCCCCTCATGGTAAGAACTTACAATGACTTTACACTTCCACCCCCTCTCTATGCCCACCTGCTCTTGCCCTTAGGAGGAACACTCTCCTTCCACGCAAGCACCTGGGCCACCATTACCAATGAACGCTGTGTCCTCAACATAGTGTCCCAGGGATACAAATTTTATTTCCACACACTACCAACCCCAAAAGGGTTCCCAGATCTTCCCCCAAACCAGTGGGCAGAGGTCAAAAAGCAAGTCCTTTCCCTGCTCTCTGAGGGCAATAGAGCATGTTCATGCAGAACAGGTAGGCCAATGTTTCTACTCCAGACTCTTCCTGGTACCCAGAAAAGAGGGCACTTGGCGCCCCATCCTCGTTCTGTCCATTCTAAACACTTTCCTGGTGATACTAAAATTCTAAATGCTCACCCTCCAGCAACTTCTACCTATGCTCTCCAAGGATGCTTGGTTAGCCACCCTAGACTTAAGAGGCCTACCTACACATCCCAGTCAGGGAATCTAGCAGGAAATATCTATGTTTCAGGGCAGGATCACTGCACTTCCGCTTGGCTTATCCACTGTTCCCAGAGTTTTCACAAAATGCCTGACTCCCGCCATTGCTTTTTGCAGACAAAGAAATATTCAAATTTACCCATACTTGGACGACTGCCTGATTCAGGCAGACAGTCAGGAAAAACTTCTAAAGCACCTGACCATTGTAAAGGACCTACTGACCTTCCTGGGGTATACTATCAACAAAAAGAAATTCAAACTAGTACCCACGCAAAAGATTGTATTCCTGGGAGCAAGCCTGTACACTGCATCCCAGATGGCATTCCTTACTGCAGAAAAAACATACCTAGTTCTCTCAACTAGCCAGCAGACCACCCCAGTTATCTGCAAGGAAAATCCTGCAAGCTCTGGGGTTCATGGCTTCTTGCATTCTACTCATAACATATGCCAGACTGCATATAAGGACACTACAGTGGTTACTAAAAAGCCTTTGGTGTCAACACTCCCAAGACCTGTATACCTATGATACCTTGTTTAAGGAAAGATTTTCTTTGGTGGGCAGCAGCATGCTATCGCAACAAGGGACTATCCTTCTCACAACCCCATGTCGCCCAGACCCTCACCACAGACGCATCAGATTATACCTGGGGTGCACACCTAGATGGCAGGTGCATTCAGGGCCAATGGAGCCCAAACCAAATACATCTGCACATCAGCCAAAAAGAGATATTAGCTGTTCAGCAAGCTCCAACAGCCTTAAGACCCCTACTCTCCCCAGGGCCTCTACTGATCAAAACAGACAGCACCGCTGTGATGTGGTATATCAACTTGCAGGGAGAGACTCACTCGTACCCTCTGTGCAGGCTCGCCATGACCTTTTGGCACACGGCCTCAGCCATGCAACTACACCTGTTAGCACAATTCCTGCCAGGCTCTCTAAACTCTCTGGTAGACAACTTAAGCAGAAATCTTCTGGACCCACAGGAGTGGCAGCTAGACCAAAAACCTTCACCCTTGTAACCCAGAAATGGGGCCCCCCAAAGGTCAACCTCTTTGCTTCCCACTCCAACCATCAGCTCAGCAAATTCTGCACCAGGGAACCTCACAGCAAGGCAGGGAATGTGGATGCTCTATCCTTCCAGTGAGTCAACCTCTTGGTCTGTGTATTCCCCCTCTATCGCTCATTACAAGGGTACTGCTCACAATAAGGGAGGAAAAACCCAAGGACAATCCTGATTGACCCAGACTGACCACGCCAGCACTGGTACCTTCTGCTGCTCAACCTGTCACCACTGCCACCATGGCATCTCCCTCATATCCCAACACTCCTGACCAAGAGGAATGGAGAATTCATGCATCCCCAATTGCAGACCCTCAGTCTGGCAGCCTGGCGTATTCCCTGACCACTGCACAAGCTGCCAATCTAAGCAAACAAGTTCTAGATGTTATACGTGAGGCCAGACGCCCTAGCACTTGAAAGTCTTATGCTGACAAATGGAAAAGGTTTTGCACTTGGATCCAGGCTAAGGGAGCAGGAACTGCACAGCCCTCCCTACCTCTCATCCTGGATTACCTGGTTGACCTACTACACAGGGGTCTATCCTTCTCTTCCATTAAAATTCATGCCTCTGCCATCTCTGCTCTTTTCAGCACTGAGCCACCTCTTTTCTCCCACCATCTCATCAAACAGTTCCTAAGAGGGGCTAACAACTTGAGGCCACCCAGAAGAGAACCTACCCCAGCTTGGGACCTTAAATTTGTTTTGGAAAAGCTCACCCTGCCTCCCCCTCCTTTGAACCAGCAGCATCAGCAGAGTTAAAGTTCCTCTTTTGGAAGACAGACTTGCTTCTGGCCATCACTTCAGCTAGAAGAGTATCTGAGCTACAAGCACTAATGGCTGTAGAGCCCTTCATCGTTTTACATGCTGACAGGGTCTCCCTTAGGACTAACCCCATCCTTCATGCCGAAAGTGGTGTCCAGTGTGGCTCTCAACCAATCCATTCATTTGCCCACCTTTTCCCCTACCCCACAAAACAAGGGGGAAAGGATTCTGCACTCTGTAGATGTGCACATACAGCTCAGATTCTACCTAGACACGACTAAATCATTTAGAAAGACTGATGAATTTAGTCAGCTTTGATGCAGGAGCAGAGGGCAAGGCCATATCCAAACAAACAATTTCCAAATGGACAGCACACTGCATCCATTTCTGCTACAAGCGCAGCACGAGAAACCTCCCCCAAGGGGGTCAGGACACATTCCACCAGAGCAACCTCCACCTCTGCAGCTTTCCTGAGAGGTGTCCCCATCATTGACATCCTGGAGGCTGCAACATGGACATCTGTTCATACCTTCAACAAGCATTACCACCTGCCTGTCTTCTCCACATCCAGGGCAGGCTTTGCTACAGCAATCTTGCAGGACATCCTAGCCAGTCCCCAGTCATCTTGACTGCCTCCACCATTTTCTTCGGCTTTGGGAATCAACCCAAATGTGATGACTTCAACAGTGAAACACGAAGAACATAGTACAGTTGTGTACACTTACCATAAATGTAGATGTTTGAGTGTATTTACTGTTGCAGTCCTGGTTTCCCTCCCTCCACCCCCCTTGTCTTTCTCTCTCAATTTCTCTCTATCCTTACAAGGATTTTTTAGTATTATTTTCTACTGGTGGTGTTCTTCCACCATAACATAGCTCCCTCTTGGGGGCTCTTGACAGGGCAAGAAAAACTGATGTAATGGCATCGGCTGCCTTAATTTATAACACTGATGGCCTGATGACAGTCCTGGAGCGATGGCAACCGGTGCAGAAATACTACACCTCTGGTATTTGGGCCGACTGAGGGCTACTCTGGCAGGGATAACCCAAATGTAATGACTGCAACAGTGAATACACTCGAACATCTACATTTATGGTAAGTGTTCACAACTGTACTTTACTGATTTTGGCATGTGCAACAGCAAACGTAGCACACTACAACACATTGCTGGACCTGCTCCCACATTACTTTCTGTGAGATGGTATACCCTGCTTCTGCAGAGGAGAATTGCAGTGTCTTGACACCAGATGCTTGGATTCTTATATATTAGAATGTAGCAGTAGTTGTGCTGTGTTCCTAAAGTGCTGTCCTTTTTATGACACATTAAGCCAACAATATTCATCTTAGTCAGTGTTGCAGTACTGATTCATGAGACTTCCTGTTTCTTTCTAGTTTTTGTGAATGTTCATTAATGTTCAAGTAAGTTAACAACTGCATTTCTTGTGGGAAGCAGACCCCCCCCCCCCACAAAAAATGTTACTCCTCCCTTTTTTGTTGAGGAGCACAGCATGACATTTCTAACTCCATTTTGTGCTAGGTTTAATTCTAAAACTATTACATGTAGGTTCAAGTTCCTTCCTCAGCATATAGTTTCCAGTAGGGCAGGATCATCACGTGCTGAGGCCAGCACCACACAGTCTGACACTAGATAGACATCAGTTTAGTATGAAGTGTCTGAACAGGCCATGTCTTCCAAAGTCTAAGGGCAGTATCCCCATGTGTTGTATGGACGGATGTTCCTAGGAACTGGATAGATGATGCAGCTTACCCACCTGTAACCAGGGGCCTTTAGTTCCCCTATGATCCAGGCACCTCAACCCAAAAGGCACTCGAGTTTGACCCAGCCCTCACTGTCTGAGCCCCACTGCCTCATCATCTCAGGTCTCTTCACAGGATGTGGTCAGGTGAGTCCACTATGTAATTTTGAAAAGTCAAAATCTCGAACATCAGAATCCCGATGTTCAGATGTTCGAGATTTTGAAATCTCGAAATGCAAAAAAAAAAAACTAAAACAAAAAAAGGTAGACATCATGTCACCCCCACACACCCCCTGCTAGTTAAATATACCAACTCCGAGATCACACTACAGTGATGAGAACAGTAAAGTTACCATTCTGCTCTGTTGGATGATCTCAATTGTTTAACTGCGAGATTTCAACAATTTCGAACATCTGGACATCAGGATTCTGATATTGATATTGAGATTTCGAAATTAAGAAGTGAACCTGGTCAGGCTGGCCTAGGACTTTGAGGACAAGGCAAACTACTCTGCAGAAGGATTCTCTGCCTGAAATATGATTTGGGAAAAGAAAATGGGACATTTCCCTAAGAGAGTTTCTGATTACTCCGAATCAGAGGACGAGGAGGAGTTGGGTTATGTGGAACACTTTCCCCCTCAGACTTATGATAGATGATTAACCCTATCCTTGGTTTCACCACTGAAAGTTTTATCTTTTGGAGACGCACGTCATAGAATAGAGGAGGCCTTCAATTGAGAATCTAGAGAGCTGTCCAGGGCTCAAACTCCCTACAGCAAGTTTCTGAACCTTCCTTACCCCTACACCATTGCAAGTCCTTCCAACACGTGTTGCCTTGGGTAATGTATTTGAAGACCCATCCTTGCACCACTACCTTTGCCCTGCTTCTAGGAAGCTTGACTGCTGCTATATGATGTTGGAGTCTCATAAGCACCTGTATGACAACTCTGTGGTGAACCAAGCAGTGGTGTCTACAGGCTTCACCAAGGGAGCCAATGGATGTGCATACAAGAACCTTTTACCAAACAGTAGGAAAAGCAGATTGTTGAACAGGTTTGGTAAGAAATCTTACAGTTAAACCACCCTGATGATGAGTGTTCTTAACTGCTAGATCTGATGCTGTCCGTGTCATTATCCATCACAGATGGGTCTAGGATCTGACCTCGGATCTGAGCTGGCAACTTCAGACAGATCCAGAGCTTAAACTCCTCTCCTTCCCAAAATCCCTTGCCACTGAATTGCTCCAGACATGGTCCAGGCTCAAGCTTAGGAAATCTGAGATGAGCATTTCTTGGGTTTCTTTCTCCTTTTTACAGTATTTTTTCTGTATTTTCTGCTTTGTAGTTTATTGCTAGTTTAATTGTATTTCTCCCCTCCCTGTTAGAACTCTTTGGTTGATTTAGGTTCCCCCTCCTTCTAGTGCTTGGTGCTTCACACTTTTTTCTTAAAGTAGTCCCTTCTATCCTTAAAAAAAACAACTCTCTTTCCTTGCTGTTTTTCTGAACGTGTGCATGTGTGTGTTTTATCTTTATTAGGATGGCTGATAAGCCTGCAGGGTTTAAAAGATGCTCCTCGTGCAGTCAGAAGATGCCATGCTCCGACTCGCATGAGGAGTGTGTCTACTGTTTAGGGTTGGCACACCTGGAGGTTGAATGTGAAATTTGTTCCGCACTCAACCCCAAGGCCCTCGTTGAGCTCTGCAACAAGCTCTTTCTTAAAGGCCTGGTGCAGGGTTGTCCATTGGCCGACTCCCCTACCAAGTCTTCTCAGGAGCCGAAGAGACCTCCTCCTACTCCTGGGGTGTCCTCTTGTTTGCTCCCTAAAAAGCCAGTGCTCTCGGATCACACATCTCCAAATCCAGTGCCAGCCTCTCTGGTGTCAGATCCAAGATCTGCCATTCTAAGATCTTCGGAACAACCTCTTGGATCCAAGGCTTCATCGGATCGCAAGCTTTCAGATCTGATTAACAGTAGTCCGTTCACAGATCAGACCAGTTTGTCAGATCCTTTCCAGTATGGCTCCAAAGTCTTCTGATGCTATCAAACTGTTGGATCCATTGGATCCTATTATTTAGAGGGTTCTCCTCCTGGATCCTCCAGGAGGTTGGATCCATGCCATCAGAGATGATCCTCCTGCTTGGAGCCACAAAACTTCAGGATCCAAGACTGGATCCCCAGCAAGATCGGGTCACTCTTCAGCTTCGTCCAGAAGTCTCCTTCCCTCAAACATTGATATGATGATGAGGAGTTTTCTCAAGTCCAAAATCGAGTTGGGCCTGCTGCCATCCCCAGCCCAGGTGGCTGGGGGGCCCTTCCCTTCTACAGGTCTCCACTCTCTTCTTCCAACCCCACAGGATATGGAATGTCAGGACCCGGAGATTCGTAGTGAGAGGCCAGTGGAGTTGGGTATAACCCCCTTCTCGACACCGTCAGGGTCCCTGGCTGGCTCTGTTCCACAGCCCTCGGACCAGAGTGGGCCTAGTCTCCAAGAGGTTGATGCAGGTTCTCGGGAATGGGCTCGGGTTCAGATTTTTCTGACCATTCTCTTCTCTCGAGGAATTTGGCGCTGGACAGCTCGGGGCCGATATTGATCAGCACTGAGGTGGGGTCCCTTCTTCCTTCCCAGGTGGCTCTGGTGGCTGGGAGGGGGCTTCATCTGGTATGTCGGCCTTATGGGCATTAGAGGGGACCTTCTCCAGTCTGGTATTTACTCCTCCTTCTCAAGGTCCTCCCCAGCCTTTCTGAGGATTGGGTGCTGAGGCCTCATCAATCCAGGGTCAGCCCTCTCGCGAGTGCCTTCAAATGGGCACTGGCCCACTTGGGGTACCCATGCTTCTGAGTTCTCCCCTGAGCCCATTGTGGAGGAGCCCCCTTGGAAGAGAACGTGTAAGAGGAGGCACCTGGACTCCTAACTGAAGACATGGATTTTGAGGAGGGAGACTGGGTCCCCCTGACTGCCACCTGAGGAGGTTTCCTTTGGGGACATCCTGGAAGTTCTTACATAGAGAAGCAGATTGTCTTCCCAACCCCCGTCTTCTCAGGAGTACATGTTCCTGAAGGTGTTCGGGATGGACCCATATACTACCTGGGTATCCCCCTCTGCTGATGAGCTTGTGGACCTCATTGCCAGCAGGGCTTGGAAGGAGCCAGACACAGTGGAACCTGTGCCCAAGAAAGCAGATATGTTCCTCAGTCCTCCCAAGGATATGTCTTTTTGGAGCAAAGGGGTCCTCGTCGATGCCATTATGGGAGCCGTGGCTATGAAGAACGAGCTAGCTGAGCAAAGCTCCTCAGTCCATCCCCTGAACAGGGAGTCCCGGGCAATTGACTTTTTGGAAAGTGTGTTTTTGCCTCAGTGACTGTTGGTCTGAGAACCAACTATTTGGCCTATTTTACCTGGCTTCAGAGGGATTTGGTTTCAGAGCTTACCACATCCCAGTCAGAGTTGTTGCCTCAAGAGAGCTTCTAGCAAGTCTCTCCGAGGCTGTCCAGTCATGTAGCGAATGCCTTGATGAGGTTGATCTCCAGTATTGCGGAGGCCACCTCTCAAGCAGCAGGCACAGGCATCAAAATCAGGCGGCATGTCTGACTTAGCCTTTGTGGGTTCATGGAACCCTTTAAGGCATGCTTTACTAACTCCCCCTTTGATGGCTCCACCTTGTTTGGGCCGTCTGTTAAAGAAACTAACCTACGGTGAGCATTAAGGCAAGACTCTTTCTATGGTTGGTATTAAGTTTTCTACTCCCCAGGCATCCTTTTCTAAGACCCAGAGGGGAAATAAGCTTTGGTTCTGGAGGACTCTGTCTTCCTTCCAGGACACTTCCCAGGTATCTTATTCCACAGGCTGGGGCAGGGGATTGCAATGGTAGATGCTGCCCTAGGGGCAGAGTGGGTCCACAAAATCAGGGCTCTCGAAAACCTTTCTCAGATAAGTCCTTCCAGCACTTCTGAGTTGCTGCCCAACTGTCCTGCCCTGGAGGCAGTCAGTGGTAATCTCTCCCTTCATCCACTAGCCTGGAGAAGTCTCACCTCTGATTAGTGGATGTTAAAAATCATCTCCAGGGGTTTAATCCATACACTTCTCCCAGCCTCCTCCAACTCGAAAATTTCTCCCACATATACCACCCCGCCAAAGGGAGTTGGCTTATCTCAAGGTGCAAGACCTCCTTCAAAAAAAGAGCCATTCAAGAGGTCCTGACAGGACAATGAGGGTCTGGAACTTACTCTTGCTTGTTTTGTGCCTTGGGGGCCTGCATCCAATTCTGGATCTCAGTGAGCTAAACATTTCTGTCAAGAAGTCCAAGTTCTGGATGATCACTGTACAGTCCATTCTGCCTCTTACACAAGGAAGATCGGATGTGCTTAGTGGATCTCAAGGATGCACACTATCCTATAAAGATTGAAAGGTGCTCCAGGAGACACTTGCACTTTCAACTAGGGGCAATCATCTGTTCAGAGCCCCCTGCCCTTGGACTCACCACAGCCCCCCACGGTGTTTATCAAATGCATGGCAGTGGTGACAGCTCATCTTCTGCTGCAGGGTTCCCAGGTTTTTCCATACCTGAATGATTGGCTTCTCATGGCTCCCATGAGGCATTGACTAGCACTGGTGACCAAGTATGTCCTCAAGCTCTTTCACCATCTAGGCATCACAGTGAATCTGCCTAAGTCAAATAAAATTCTGAGTCAGAAACTGGAATTCATTTGAGTCCTACTGGACATGGTATCCGAAAATGCAGCACTGCATACCCACAGGGTCCTGATTCAGGACCAAGTCTCTCTCTCATCAAGTCTGTCTCACCCACCTGTTCATCTGATTCTCAAAACACTAGGCTCTCTGGTATCTGCCATTGAGTTGGTGCCACTTGCCAGGTATCATATGCGAGTTCTCCAATGGACCTTGGCAGTCCAGTGGTCCATTTTGTCTTAGCCAATGACCATAAAATTTACACAGGTATGCAGGAATCATCATCTTTGGTAGGTTCAGTCTCAGGACCCTTTTATGTGCAGACCCTTTTGTCTTCCAAGGCCACAGTGACACCTTCCTGTTGGGGTTGGTGGAAGTATGTTCACAGCAGGACGGTTCAGGGTACATGGTCCCCTTTAGAGACCAAATTACACATAAACATCTTGGAGATGAGAGCAGTTCTTTTAACTTTGCAAGCCTTTCAGGACTGTCTCCTTCTGGGGACAATAGCAATTCAAATGGACAAACATGGCTGTTGTCTGGTATATTTTATTTATTTATTTCGCATTTGTTAACCGGGTTGGTCCAGCTGGGTAAGAATTTACCCTTTTTCAGTGGAGACCCGAGGGGAAAAGTCCCAAACAGACATACAAATCCATATAAATTAACAATATTAGAGCAAAACAATCTTATGTATACAATGGATAAGAAGAACATAATGTACGCAATGGAATAGTACAGATATATATATATATATATATATATATATATATATATATATATATATATATATACAAAAAGTGTAGTAATAGGTTGTAACAGGAGAAACAACAATAGTAAACAAGCAAGGGGAACATGGTTTTATTCTCTGTGCAGAGAGGCCATGAAAGTGTAGGAATGAGCTATGTCCTCCAGGCGCTTTTTTCTTGCAACCCATATACCCGGGAGTTCCAACATGCTGCCCAACAAACTTAGCAGGTACATCTTGAGTCCTCACGAGTGGTCCCTGAGTCAGTCAGTGGCAAGGCAAATCTTTGACCATTGGGGTCAACCCTGCTGCAGCCTTTTTGCTTCCCCAGTCAACCACAAATGCAGCAATTACATTTGCCCTGATTCCCCCTTCAGGGGAGTCACCCAGGGATACTCTTGTTCACGATTGGCCTCCGAGTCTCCTCTATGCTTACCCTCCTGTTCCCCTAATAGCCTAAGTTATACAGAAAGCTCATCACCTGAAGAATCCTCTCATCCTCCTTTCCCCTTTCTGGCCTTGTCAGGTGTGGTTCTCTTTCCTTAGGTCTCATCTGAAATATCCTCCTTGGATACTAGATCCCATTCTGGATCTTATCTCCCCATCCCTGGGGATTTCCACTACCCAATCTATGGACCCTTCATCTAACTGCATGGTTTCTCCAGTTCCAGGAATTCTTACACAGTCCAAGCTTCCTTCCTCAGTGAAGAACATTATTTTGGCTTCTCAAAAGCTGTCTACAAAGGTGTATTTCAGTAAGTGGAACAGGTTTTACATTTGGGCGAGGCAATGGAATCTGGATCCCTTTCTCAGGCCATATTCATGATATTTTGCTCTCTTTATATTCCCTCTTTCGTGATTGGGTGAGGTTTTCTACTATTAAGCTCCCTTGGCTGCCATCTCTAATTTCTATGCCAACATCGAGCTTACATTTTCTTCCAAATTGTGCAAAGCCTTTTGAAAGGAGTTTTTCTTATTCAACCTTCTATTAAGGATCTGCCACCTCCATGGGATTTGACATTGGTGCTGCAGTCTCTGACGCAAAAACCTTTTGAACCTGCTAGTTCGTGTATTAAATTCATATCTTGGAAGACGCCCTTTTTAGTAGCCATTACTTCTCCCAAAGGGGTCTTGGAACTTCAGGCTTTAAGCCCCCATTCATGATTTTTCATAAGGACAGGGTGTCTTTTAGAACAAATCATTCCTTTCTGCCTAAAGTGGCCTCCGAAGCAAATCTCCGTCAGTCAATTCAACTACCAGTCTTTTTTCCTAATTACTCTAATAAAGTAGAATATATCTTGCATTGTTTAGATGTTCAGACAAATGCATTTTTATTTGAAAAGGACTGAGAAATTTAGAAAGTTGGAGCAACTTTTTGTAGATTTCTCCAAGAACAGAAGGGGCCAGGCAATTTCCAAAGTGACTATTGCTAGGTGGATTGCTGGTTGTATTGCCTTCATATATGCTAGTCTGAATATAGAGCTATCTAGAGCAGTTAAGGCCCACTCCATTAGGTCTGTTGCTACGTCGTCTGCCTTCTTGGCTAGACTTTCCCTTGATGAGATCTGTGCTGCTGCGACTTGGTCTAATCCACATACTTTCATTTTGCACTATAAATTGGACTTGGTATCTAGGAACAGGGCCTCCTTTGGTTCCTCCATGCTCTGGCATTCCCTTGAGGCCTTCCAGGGTTCATTGCATCTGGGGACACTTACACATCTGTGATGAATAATGACGCAGGTAGCATCAGATAGAGTTGTGTACTTAACATAACTTGGCATCTGTGCTATCCAATGTCATTATTCATCATGTTCCCACTCTCCTTCCCCCTTTCTTCTGGGGTTTCTGGCAAGGTTGAAGTTCCTTGCATCTGATGGGAAGTGTTTGGCTTCTGTTGCAGATGTATGTTCTGCATTTCAGCTAATTTAGCAAACTTGATCTGAGGGATTAGAAGGTGGCAGGGTGTTATAGGAAGAGGGGGGAAGCTTGAGCTCTGGATCTGTCTGCAAAGTTGCCGGCTGAGATCCTAGACCAATCTGTTTGATGAATGATAACACATGTCAAGTTATGGTAAGTAGGTAACTCTTTTTCCGTATGCTCAAATACCATGCGTCACTGCAGAATCACATTAAAACCAGCGCAGAGAGGATCCAGGACAAGAGTCTCCAGACAGATATCCAGGACCTATGTAATAACACACCAAAAAAGTGAATATGTCTCTAGGTATCTAGACACACACACAAACATGAATATGGTGCTTTAGATGCATCATGCTGGATGGCTGCCATGGGGCAGTCACTCTGGGACTTGCCTGTCTGATGACACAGACTCTCTCAGACCAGATAAAAATGAAATCCTTGATGACCCCTTGAACAATGGGATCATCTTTGCATCCTCTGTTGAACGAGTTTAATCTATCAAAAAAGTATACTAGTCTCCTGCTCCAAGATACAGGAAACATGCATCTTTCATGTCTTGGCCCTTTTTGCGTAAACATAGAAAAACAAAACAGCCTTGAGGAAAATACCCAGACAGCAAAGAAAGAGCAAGCTGCACAGTGTTTGAGACCCGGGGGTTATGGTGTCCTGCCCCAGTGAGGAAAGTGGATGTGACCATACCTAGCACCTCCCCTCCTCCCTCAAATCCCACCCCCAGTCCCCTCCACCTGGTAGAAAAACTTTCTTCCTTCTACTATCATTGGGAAGACATAGCATGAGACAAGTGGGTCTTACAGATTATAAGGAAAGGCTGTGTCATCCAATTCTAGAAAAAAATATATATTTTTAGGGAGTCAGCACCTGCAAAAACTACAAGAAAAAAAATTTCACCCATTTTAAAAGAGCTATTACTTCAAGGGTCCGTTCAAAGAGTGCCCCCAGAAGAATAGGGCACAAAATTTTACTCCTGCATTATCCTTGTCCCTGGGAAATGTGGTACTTGGAGACCTATCATAGATCTCACAAGAATAAACAAGTTTCTAGTGGTACCAAAATTCAGGATGATTACCCTCCCTTATTTTCCTAGGGGGCATGGATGGTGACTGTGTATATGAAGGACACCTACCTGCATGTTCCTGTGGCCCAGGAACATAGAAAATACTTAACGATTTCAGGTGTGAGGGGGTTGCATTACCAATTTTTCATCAGCTATATATTTTTATCAGTACTTTCTTTTTTATATTTTGTTATACAGAAACATAGACCATAACATTTATTAACTCATTCCCTTACTCTTTTTTATTAACTATATTTTCACTAAATTATTCCCTTTTAACTGTCCAAAATTCTACCATGCCAGATTGTCTGCATTTTTTCTTCCTGATGTTAACATTTTATGACTGCACTATATCATATTCAAATCAACACTCATTTCCTTACATTTCAGTTCATTAGTTGCTAAATTTGAAATATTTAAAATAGATTTGATTTTGTTTTATTCAGTAAAAGCATGTTGTGATGTCTCTGCTGTTTTGACATTTCACTAAGCATTGTGTCTTTGCTAGCTTTTATAATTTATTTTACTCTTAGTAATATTTTATCATTCACCTCACTTCATCTCTTTATCAAACATTTTTCTTTCTTTCTTGTTCACTTGCTGGTCATGTTATTTCTTATAAAACTTCTCAAACTGGTGAAATAAGAAAAATTCTTTCCAGACCCGTTAATGTTAAGGGAGATAAAGCTGTGACTACAGCCCAAGTTATTTAGGATTTTATTTTTGGCTACTTGCTGCCCACTGAACATCAGCCACCCTCGTCAGTCAGTTGACATATTCTATCCCCTGATGAGAGCTGACGAGAGGGGCTCTCATTAAGGCAGTCATTATGGAATTTTGGACTTGTGGTCCTAATAAGTGTGTACTCAGTGAGCATTGCCTTGGGAGGGCATGCAGTGGACATAGAGAGGGACTGCCATCATTTCCACAAGTGATGCAAGTCTGCAAATAGCTCCCACTTCCTAGAACAAGCACAACACACAAATTTCTCCTGTGTTTACCATGTGTGCTCTGGGCAACCCCCCCCACACACACACACACTTTCCTCTGAGAGAGCTGAGCATGCACAGTGCCTTAGCTCCTTTTCTTCTCCTGCCAGCTGCAGTAGGAACCAAGCTGCTAAATAAACTATATCACCTGAGTTGTAGTTAGGGCTTTATCCCTATTTGTTTGTAGTACTGGCTTGGGGTTCCAAGACTGAATAATGAGCTGAGTGGTAGAGGAGACAGAGTGAGTAGCTAAATCACAGAGGATGTTTGGTAAGATGGCTGCCTAAGTAGGAAGCTAAGAATAGCTCTCCCAGTGTGTGAAATGAAAAATCAGGAAAAAGCTGGTAATTGCTGTTATGTGTAGAAATATTCAGCTTCTGGCTAATATTCTTGACTGAATGTCTTTAAGGAGAAAAAAAAGTCAGTTCTAAGAGAACATTAACTAAAAAAGGAGCGAGAGAAGCTATTGAAGAGAACAGCCTTGTGTGACTCACAAGAAGTTGACCAGATTGCAGTCATTACAGATGGTGTGGGTCTTAATTCACTAGAAGAAAACTAGATCAGCTTTACACCAAAGTGTTTAGCGTCAATGGGACTTTGGAGGGCTATAACTTGTCAGGCAATGTTCTATAGAAGTCATTAAAGAAGCATTGAATAGGCAGTCTTAATGACCTAGAATAAAATTGCAGAAATCTGATATGGAAATAAAAGCAGGCTTGGCAAAGATGAGGTGTTACAGGAGGATATAGAACTGAAATTAATCGAGTTGGAAGATTAATCAAGAAGAGAATATTTGAGATTTTCAGCCAGTTCAGAAAGACTGAGAGGAACCAGTTGTTTAAATTTCACGGATGAACAAATAAGGTTATGGGCTGGCATTCCTTAACAGAAGTTAGTCTGAATGAGCACATTGTATGTATATATTCAATACTTGACAATTAAGAAACAGCCAATGTGTTTATTTCTAAAGAAACAGTCACTATTCATTATGTTGATCATTGCTGCAGTAGTCTTAGCTATATGGCTTTTGTCCTGACAAGGATGTAACTGCCGACCAGCTTCCAGAGCTTCAGGGCACTTTTCACATGCCCAAACTGTTGAGCAGAGCTGATTAAGATAAGTTTGGATGCCAAGCCCTTCATATACTACTGTTAGAGTATGCTCCTCTGAAGCTTTCAGGGACCGACTGTTGGCTTGTGCTGTTCCTTTTTGGGCAAATAAGCTTCCTTTGGAAGGACGACTATCCATTTAATAATTCTGTGTATTATATATACTTTCCTTTTTAGGAAAGTTATTTTAAAGCTAGGAGTTAGTGTTTTAATGGATGACATGTCACAACACTACATTGTATTTTTAAACGGAATTTTTTTTTCCTGTTGGTTTATAAGCTGTTTAAAATAACTGAAAACAATTTTTTGTGGAGAAATTGTTTATTGTACTTTGTGGGGCTGGCATGGTGTTTTAAAGTACTTTTTAGTGCGTTTGTCTGGGGGTAAAGTGACTTTTAAACTTAAATTTTTTACTGGCATTTGCTGCCTGTATTCCCTTTGAATGAGGCTCCATTTTTAACTTGATCATGAAACAAACTGTCGGTTCCATGGGCAGTTGTCGTTGCAGCCACAAAGAAAAAAGTTAAGCAACCGACCTTTGCCACCACTGTAGACTAGCAGTTTGACTTAACTGCAGGTGGGAGACACTGCTGTGGCCTTTTTTTGTACCACAGTCCACTCATCTTTTACCCAGAATCCATGTGGTGTAGCACCTACAGCCACTATAGACTGTGGGTTAACAAAGTCCTTTGAGGCTGTTGAGGGTCCTGTCAGTAGGCAAGGGAGAGGAAACCGGGAAGGCTTTCCTGTTTTGTCAGAATGTTGTGCCCATCCCTAGGTAAGCTGCTGCTGCCACTAATAGCACTGTTGACTCCATTTTTCCTGTCAAAAAGAAGCAGAAAACTAAGCACATGTCTACTCCTCAAATTTCCTTAAACAGGAGTAGTTTACCGGGTCTAGTTCAAGGTTTAATTCAGGATACTGACCCTTGTAAAACAGTCTCTAGTAAATGAAAGAATACTTATCTGAAGAGTTTCAAGATTCTGAATCTGGACAGGAGAATGAAGGGACGGATGCAGTGATTTCTCCTCAGATTTCTAATTCAGACTCCACTGAGCTCAGTTTCTGATTTTCCCTGTGGAGGTGTCTGTTTCTCTGAGACTATTTCTAGAAAATGTGCCAGTGTTTTCAGTGGGAGAACACTATGGTTTATCAGTCCCTCAGAAACTGCTATGAGCTGTTGCAGAAGGAATTTATAGAACCTGCATCCATTCTTCCAGTTTTGTCTGCCTTGCCAGCCACTTACTACTAAAAAGGCAGATAGGATGTATAAAGTTCCTCAGACTTAACGTTTTTATATGCTTTTCTCAAGCCTGATCCAACAGCTAAAACTTTACGTAATCATTCTGCTGGTAAACACTTTAATTCCAGTCCTACTATTTCTAATAATTATGGGAAGCTTGTGTATGCATCTGCAACTTTGATTTTCAGAATTTTGATTTGTTGGGCTCATCTGTTAAGGTTTGTTCTGATGATTTGTTAAAGTGTAAGGAATGTTTTTTATGAAGTTTCTTCTTGTGAGGAAAATCTACTTTAAATCAATTTCTTTTGTTGTTCAAGTCGCTACTTATGTTGTATACAGTGTATGTATAACTGTGTTGGTGCATCTTCACGAGCCATAGCCTGTGACTCTGTTGAAACTTCTTCACGGGCAATGGCCACCGATGCTGTTTTGAGGAGGTTTGCCTGGCTATGTTCTCAGAATCTCCCAGATGATAAAAGTGAGATTTTAAATTCTTATTTGGATAGAGATTTAATTTGTTGCCCCTCTGCTGCATAAGTGAGCAAAAAGTGTGATAAAAGGAGTAAGGTGACACAGGGAATCTCAAGATTTTTCATAGCCCCTTTTCTAAATTTTCCAAGGGATGATCTTAACTCATCATCCGGTTTTGGTAAGAAACAAAATAAACAATCTCGACAAAATTCAGATAAACAGATGTTGAAGAAGAAATGGCAAGGGGTTTCTAAGAAGAATTTTGCAAACTCTCAAAACAAAGGACCATCCAATAAGTCAAGTCACTTGGGTGAGAGATCTCTTAGACAAGCTGGGATTCAAAGAGAACAATCAAAAGTCTTTCTTGATTCCTCCTCACAGGGTTGTGTTTCCGGGATGTCAGCTAGACACCACAGTTCAAAAACTTCTGTTCCACAGGAAAAAAATTGATCTATATCTAGATCTGTATATAGATCTATTTCTAGGATTTTCCACTCAGACTCTTGATATGGCAGCTTTACTTCTTATGATACCCCTGGCAAGACTCCATATGAGAAAGATGCAGTGGTATCTGAAGTCTGTTTGGTCCCAGCACCAACACCCTTTATCTTTTCAAGTCTCAGTGCCAGGGCTTGCCAGAAGAGAAATCACTTGTTGGAGACAATATTTATCCCAAAATCCAGGTCTCCCCTTCCCCATCACTGTTCCAAAGCAGTCAGTCACCACAAGCATTTTAGGCTCTGCTCAGGGAGCAGTTTCAGAAGGGATAAAAGTGCAAGGTGTATGGGACATCAAGGACAGATGCAAGCACATAAATGTAAGAGATGCTTGCCCTGATCAAGGCAGTCAACTCTCTGAATCATCTTTGGTCATCAGGTCCTGTTCAATTTGTTACAGACAGTACCATAGTCATGGTAAATCAACAAGCCAGGGGGAACCAGGTCGTACCCCCTTTGCGAGCTAGCCATGGTAGCTTGGGGTATAGCTTCACAGTACAGTCTTACTCTACATCAGACTACATTCTGTCAGAGCAAAATTTTTTGGCAGACAAACTGGGCAGGACAAGGGCCAGACCCTCACAAATGGAAACTATATCAGAAGATCTTCCAAGATTTGATTCAGCTGCGGGAAGTTCCTCAGGTAGAACTCTTTGCCTCTTCTCTGAACAGTCACCTGTGAAGGTTCTGCTGCAGGACTCCATGCAAGAAGGCCTGGAAGACGAATGCCTTTCCTTTTCTTTGTAAAGGAATGTTCCTGTATGCTTTCTGCCCTTTCCATTAATATCCAGAGTACATCTGAAAATGCAGAAGGAATCCCCCAAAAGTATTGTGGTAACTCCGTTCTGGTTCAGCAGGCAGTGTTTCTCCCCTTCTTTTGGAAGTGGCCAAGGGAAATTAGCTCAAGCTTCCTCACAGACTGCATCTTCTAACACAAGGACAGGAGTGTTTGATACACTCCTGCACCAATCAACTTCAGTTGACTACCTGGATCGTAATTCCTTTTAGGCATCTTTTTACAGAGGACATGCGCAATATATACTAATGGAGACAAGCAAACCTGCTACTAGAAAATCTTATTAGTGAATCGAAAAGTTTTTTTAGTTGGTGCCAGCAGCATAACCAGCACCCATTCAGGGCTAGTTGTTCTCTGGTTTTACAATATTTGTGTGAGTTACTATCCTATGGCCTTTCTTACTCCTCTATCTTGGTTCATTTATCAGACATTTCATCACGTCTGTCCGTGGATCCTCCTCTTTGAATGCATTATCATGTCAAAATGTTTTTGAAAGGGGGTTTTTGCATACAAGAGCTATAGGAAAAATGGTGGCCCCTCCTTGAGATCTTAATTTTGTGTTAGGGAAGTAAAATTTACTCTCTTTGAACCAGCTAACCTGGCTGACTTGGAGTTCTCAACATGGAAAATATTTTTACTAATTGATCTAACCTCTGCAAGAAGAGTGTTTAAGTTGCAGGCTCTTACAGTGAGTCAGCCCTGCCTTATTTTCCACAGGGACAGGGATTTTTTGAGAACTAATCATTCTTTTATGCATTAAGTGGTATCTGAGTTTACTTTAAGCCAGACTATCCTTCTCCTTGTTTTTTTTCCTAAACCTTAAAATGAGGATCCTTACACCTTGAATGTCCGCAGACAACTGGGATACTATTTTGACAGAACCAAATCTTTTAGATCTTCAAATAGGTAGTTAATTTCTTCTGAAGGTAAGAAGAAGGAACAACTTAGGTCAAAACCAACTATTTCCAAATGGTGTCTAAGGCTATTACCGTTTGTTATACTCGCCACAACAAAACCATTCTAGGCATGGTAAAGGCCCACTCTACCTGGGCCTTGGCTTCATCTGTATTTTTTTTTCGGAAAGGGTTGTATTCAGCTTGGTCCGTAGTGCATAGTTTTACAAGCACTGTAAGCTTGATCCCTTCTCTAGATGTAGATCCAGCTTTGCAAGGACCAATTCTGCAGGGGCTCCTGGACTCCTTTTCTTCCTCTTTCCAAATATAGTAAGCTAGGATAATATGCCCATATAGCTAAAGCTACTGCTGCAGTGATCAATATGATGAATATAGTACAGTAATTAAGCTTACCATAATAGTAATGTTCAAAAGATTACTGCTGGTGTAGCCACTCCTTCCATCCATTCCCCTTGTTTTCTGCTATGTTGTTTATTCCTGGGTAGTGGCATATTTTGCTCTTCCTAACATTGTTCTGTCAGGGTTCAGCCTCCATCTCTCTGTTTGCTGGAAAGCTCTGAAGGGCTTAACACCCAAACTTGCTTTTTTAGCCAGCTCTGCTCAAGCTACCTGACAGTTTGTGCACATGGAAGTGCCCTGAAGCTTTGGAAGCTGACTGGCTGCTATATCTTTGGCAGGATGTAACCCATGTAGATAAGGCTACTGTTTGAGTTCTCATTAGAACATCTGCTGTTACGGTAAGTTTATTTACACAACTGTATTTTTCCTCACAAAGCACTTCTATTAACTAGAATGTATGAGAGGAAAAGTACTTAAAATTGGAGATGTCAGAAATTTTGCTGAGAATAACTGTTGTGGACATGTAAGAGAAAAAAAACGCACACTTTTCAGCAAAAATGGAATAAAAAAGCTGGATTGAGGTTCCTTCTGATGTATCCAGCAATTTTCAAGGTATTTTTCCACAATGTTATTAAAATTTCAGTGGTAACAGAACAAGGTCGGGGGTCTATTACTGAACCTCTGTCTGAATATTTGACACACTGAAACCACTACTACCCTTGATACGGGCCAGAATTCAGGACACTACCCAATTCTTTGATATTATTTGTGACATGCAATTGGAGCCCCATTGGCTGTTATGTACCTTGGATGTAACCACACTCTACACAAATATTCCACATTGGGCAGGTTTGCAGGCTTTGGATTTTTGGTTGGGAAGGTCTGGTTTATACCAACCAGGCTTTAATACTTTTTTAGTATGCCTGGCTGAATATGTTCTTACCAGTAATGTATTCTACTTCCAGGACCAATGTTTTTGGCAGGTCAAAGGCACAGCAATGGGTTCCTCTTTTGCACCCATTTATGCGGATCTTTTCATGGCTTATATTGAGGAGGTTTTTATTTATGACTCCTGTCATAATTTATATATTGATGAATTAGATATTTGGAGACTATATCTGGATGATTGTTGGGTGATGTGGAAGTCGGATGAAACCTATCTACAGGAATGTATTGGCTATCTCAATGACAATGTATGGGGAATTGAGTTTAAATTAAATTTCCATAAATCAAAGATTGTTTTTCTTGATGTTGAGGTTAGCAGGAATCCTGATGACACACTAGCCACTCGGGTTTTCAGGAAATTTCCTGAATATAACTCACCTCTACATGCTACAAGCTTTCACCCCCAGCATATCATCCAGAATATCCCCAAATCACAATTCCTCAGAGTCAAAAGGATCTGCAAACAAACATTTGAGAACACCAGAGATGATTTAATACACAGGTTTCATGAGAGGGGTTACCCCTCTGGTACTGTCAGCACTGCTTGTCATTGGGCTTCCAATCAGAATAGAACTGACTTGTTACAATACAAGGACAAACAAAAAGATTCATCTAATTCTCTGGTTCGTCTGGTGACCACATATGGACGCCATACACGTGGGTTTATGAATATCATTAATAGACACTGGAACATTCTGATGGCTGAGGAGAGATTACACTCTGAGGGACAGATGCTCTTTTTCTTTCAGAAGAGGATGGACATTGGGATCCCTGTTTAGCCATTATAAGAGGGTGGGTCCTAGTTCCATTGTTCCCACTCAGCATACACTGAGAGGTGGCCCAGTGTTGGGTTGCATACCATGTGACCACTGTACTTATTGCAACAAAGTCCAACATACGAGGGAATTCAGTAGTCTCAATACGTCAGAAGTTTTTAACATCAGCTTCTGGGCTAACTGTAGTACAGAGTGGGTCATCTATCTAGTTCATGCTCCTCATTCTATGTGGGACAAACTTCCAGGCCTTTTCGCCTCAGGATTTGAGAGCATCTTAGTGACATTAGAAATAAGCGTCCTAACAATGCTCTGTTTAAACATGTCTGTAAACACAACTCTGCTTCTTTTTATTTTACTGTTATTGATTGCATTGTAGGAAAATGTAGGGATAAATCAGGATGGCATGATTTACTTAATTTCAAGGAACGTAAATGGATCATTAAATTACGGGCTTTGTTCCCACCTGGGCTTAATGACCAATTCTAATGCACCAATGAACTGTCTTTATGGTACTATATATATATAAACGTACCTATATGAATGGTTGCTATTTGTTTTGGTTAACTCACTGAAGAAGGCTATCACAGCCGAAACTGGTTTGAGACAGGTAGTTGGGCTTACTACCCTCTACCTTGCTATGTGTTTTTTATATTAAATCTTTTGAATTCCACCTTTTCTGCTGGCTATTTTTTGTACTTTGATGTAACAGAACAAGTCTCAGAGGACCTCAAAAAATGAATAGAAAATGCAGAGTCAGCAAGCTGAGGGGACAAGCTCAGACCGACTTTCCACCAGTATAATTCCCAGTAGCCAAAATGGACAAATGATGGTAAAACATTTTGCAATATGTAGGAAGAAAATGATTAGAAGAATAATGATCAAGAACCTGATATGAAGAAGGATGCTCAGTAACTCACAAGTATCTGAAGCAACTTAGATTTGAATTACTTGACTGTAATGTGGGAAACAGGAACTGGAAGAAGACTAGTAGCATCAAGAGTAATTTGTTTGTGGGAGAACGATTAAGTATAAATCCCATTGTGTGCATTTATATGCAAGATGTTTATTGCAAAATAAGTGAATTGATGTACATTGAGGATGCAAGACAGCTTGGAGTTGATACTTTTATGCATTGTTTTTTGCCTTTCATGGCGTAACAGTTTGCTAAAGGAAAGGGTATAAAGGAAAAATAATAATATTATAGACTAGTATCCTCCAGGGAATTGTAAATGCAGTGCAGCTGCATGTAGGGTGTAGTCTTACCAAGAGTTACATTGCATTAAAGACAAAATAAATCAGTAAGAGTTGCTTTTTCTACTTGTTTTAGCTAAAGTATTAAGGTGCATTAAAAAAAAGAGAGAAGGAATGTGTTTTGTCATGTTTAAACTGCTTAAAATGAAACTTGGGTAGAAAAATCAGTGTACTTTTTCACTTGATACCATGACTGTGTGGTTTCTAGCTGTCTTTTCACATGGCTGCAGTCCTTTAAGCCCAAAGGAGGTGTGCTATATCGAGACAAGTTGGAGCACATGGGAAATCTTACTAATTTAATTTGATGGCCTAAGGAGAGCTCTAGTAGAAGTCAGCTTGATGCATCTGGGAGTTCTAGGATTTCACTTATTGCTGTTTAGTGTGTGTGACTTTTTTTTTTTGCGATCCCAGAAAGTTGAAGTAGTTGAATTTTAAAAGGGTGATGACAAAGAGGTGGAATTAAGACTCAAAAAGAAAGAGAAGAGAGAATTTGAGCATACTCTTTCAGTAACAAGAGCAAATGTAAAGAGTTAATAAAAGGATTTAGAAAAGGTTTGTATTTTTATACAATGGCTAGGGAAAAGAGTTAACAAAAATGTGATTATGCAAGTGCGTTTCCCTTAGCATTGTAGAGGGTTGAGAAGCTTTTAAAGTTAAGGGAGAAAATTAACTTATGAGTGCTTTAGCTGTTGTAGTAGGTAATGCTTGTGAGAGCAAACACTGAACTGAAGCAGTTTCTCCCTTTTTTGTAAGTGTGATTTTTGTACTTAAGTATATATTTAGGTAAGATTATTTGTGTCGTGTTGGGGTATAGAAGAACATTTTGTGTTTTTTGGTGTGTTTAAAGGTGTAACATGATCCCAAAACTAACAAAAAATATATATCCAAAGTGTAATAACTTGACTGAAAAAAAAATGTTGAAAGGACTCCAGTTGCAACTAAACAGCTTCAAGAATTTATTAAAATATAAAAAGTCACTAAAATAACGTGAACGCTTTTGTCTCACTACAGAGACTTCATCAGACAAATAATGCCTTCCACATCACTTCCTTAAATACCCCCCTTAATTAACTCCTTGCAGTTTGTCATATAAAATAGCATTTCACATTATAAATATAGTATTAACAAAAAACTGTTTATCAAGCTTGTGTCATGACCTTTTCCACAAATTAAAATAAAAATGAATTTTTCATTTATGCATATAATACCAAGAATTACAGAACCAAAACATATTAAAGTCTCCATTCATCCTGTAATAGCAGCTGCCCTTTCCCTTAAAATGGATTTAGCAGATACACTGGTCTGAATGAATATGTATCTGTTAAACCCATTTTAAGCGAAAGGGCAGCTATTATAGGATGAATGGAGACTTAAATATGTTTTGGTTCTGTAATTCTTGGTACTATATGCATAAATGAAAAATTCATTTTTTTATTTTAATTTGTGGAAAAGGTCATGACACTCAAGCTTGGTAAACATTTTGTATTGCACTATATTTATAATGTAAAATGCTGTTTTATATGATCCCAAAACTAATTATTGCTTTGAGTAATATTAGGAGACATGCATGCCAGCCAGAAGTAAATGTAAATGGTGAAACGAAAGAAAAATTAAAAGTATGTAGGATAGCTGTACTAAGGTTTAGATGTGATAATTTTGTGGCCACATCAACAACTTTGACATAAAATGTTAAATTAAATAAACCCTACTTATATCCCTTACCCTGCTAACATTTCTAATATCCTTATACTGTGCCATTTCCTTATCCACCCTCCATCTTCCTTTTTACTCCTCTCCTTTTTCCCAAACTCGACTACACACCACACACATCTGTCCCGTTACTAAAAGTTTCCACTCCATCTCCCCTTGTCTGATACAACCTAACTACTATCATTTTAAGCTCAGAATACTGCCAACCTCATCTAAGATTCTAATGATCAAACTGTGTTAGTACATTTCTCTCAATACTACAAAACAAAAACAAACCCCCTAGTACTACCTGCCCTCAACTTCCTCTGCCTAGCCAGTGATATTCACCCTAACCCTGGGCCTAACTCATCACTAGACAGTAATACTCCCCTCTCCAACCACCCCTCCTCCCATAAAACCCTCCACCATTTTACTCTCAATGCCCAGAGTCTCTGTAACAAAGTATCCAACTTTTAGGCCTGGCTAAGTCACAACCAACCAGACATCGTAGCCATTTCTGAGACGTGGCTTAAACATCATATCTCAGATTCTGAAATTCTATCCCCTGGATTTCAAGTCCTCAGGTGTGATAGCACAAACAAAAAAGGTGGTGGCGTTGCCATAATCTACTCTAACCTACTCTTATCCAAACCCTATTCCTCAATTCATTAATGCAGAACTTGTAGCATGCTTACTAAAAATGAATAACCATAAAAGTCTATGCATCATCGCACTGTATATTCCATCCGGAAACAACACCCAAACCCGTGAAGAAATACTCCTATGGGCCTCAACCAAAGTAAACCACAAAACCTATATTCTAGGTGACGTAAATATCAATTGGGAAAACATTAATAACTCAGCTCCCACCCAAACTATTAACCTTTTCAACTTCACCCAACTAATTAATTCTGTAACCAGACCCAGTAAAGCTAAATCCTCAGGTTCAACCCTTGACTGGATTTTAGTCTCACACCCTAATAAACTTGACTCTGGCACCATTTCCGATTCCATCAGCGACCACCTGTCCACCTTTGCCTTTTGCTCAACGTCCTCCCCCCTCCACAAACACCACTACATACACACATGTAACCTTAGCAACTTCAACCCCAACATATTCTCAAATTCCCTCAAACAAATGAACTGGAACATCCTAATAACCCTTCTTCTCGATGATGCCGTCGACTATTTTAATTCTACTTTTCTAAATACTCTAGCACCAACAAGAACAAAAAGGATAAAAACCAGTACTGCCCCATGGCTAACCAAAGGGACAAATCCTGGAAACTACACCAAAAGAACAAACTCCTCGAAACCCTACGTCAACGCGCACAGCTTCGTAACCTTGTAAAAGAACAAATCATTAGAGACAAAAAAACTACTACATCAAATTCCAGTCCAACCATGCAAAAAAACACAAACAATTCTGGAGCCTTCATAAATGCACTGCTCAACCCAGGCACCAAAAATAATCCATGCCCAGACCCTACCAAACCTGATAAAGAACTCTTTATTGACTCCATATCTGAACTAACCAAAACCTTCCCAAATAATCTCTCTATCACTTTCCTCCACCACTTCCCCTCCTGTGACTACCAACCCTGTATCCACCTCCCTTCTTCAACCTCAAACCCATCTCTACCAACTACATAAAACAACTTCTCTCCAAATTAAAACCCTGCTCTAGTGCTCCTGATGACATGCCTTCAATTTTTCTCAAGCTTGCTGCTGATGGGATCACCTATCCCATTAGTGTCTTAATCAACAGATCCATACAAGAATCCTATGTTCCCAAACTCTGGCATAAGGCATACATTTTCTACCTCTTCATAAAGGTGGCAAAAACACCAATACCTCAAATGTCTGCCCTATAGCCAGTGGCGGCTGGTGACTTCAAATCAAAGGGGGGCTGCAGGAGACAGCTGAATGGGTGTGGTCAATGGGAAGGGGTGTGGCCAACTAGAAAGAGGAGGAGCTATGCTCAAAACCACAAAAACTAACTAAATACACTGCTGTGGGTGCCAAACCGTCATTACGAGGAGTCCAATCAAGACAAAATGAAGTGAAGAGTAATAAAAATATTTCAATGCATTGGCAGCATGACAGCTTACTTAATATCTATATGGAAACAAAAAGGTTGTGAGGCATGAAAAAATTAATTTCTTTTTTTAAATACATTAATGGAATGCCAGTCAAAATCAAGGGTAAGAAAAACAAGCAGCACTCAAACTCAAACCACTTCTTGCACTGCAGTTTTAATTTATATTCAGCTTTATTAAAGTACCAAGTAACATGCTGAAAGTAGAAATCTCTGATGCCCCCACTTGTAAAAATGTTCCTTATCCAAAAAAAGACCTGCTGCCTGACAACTATCTACTTGTTTCATAGGGAAAACATGATCAAAGTAAAAAATGAAAAGCAAACAAGAAATAAGCTCAAGATACATTGCTTAAAAGGATTACTGTACAGGTTATGGACCACACGATTGGCATTCTGTTTAGTTTACTGGTAAAGCCTGCAGAGATGTCTGAAGTCTCCAAGTGTAATAAGCTTCTTAAAATAATGTAATCCTGTCCCTTATTACAAATACTGTCATATGCATTTCAATACCAAAGGCTTATACATTATCTAGTTAAGTATTCTCTACATGTTAACAAAAGAAAGCCTTTCAATGTTGACAATTCTTTAACAGTATGCTTATTAAAGCTTACTTGCATCTTACAATCTCAGCCAAGCTTACCTGATGGCCATTAAAGTATTGCTACTTAAACACAGAGCAACAGGCACTTTGAGTAATAAGCATAAATCAACAATACAAAAACATGACAGAAACCAGACCATTCTGCAAATATCAAGGACAGATGAAAAGCCACTGTAGTACTTGTGTCTACCTTGGATGGGGGGGGGGGGTCTGCACATTTACACTGCATAGCTACTCCTTGCCTTGCTTCAACACATCCAGAGTCACTACATGGGGGAGTGGGGTGCAACAAGTATGTCACAATTTGAAATGTCTCTGGCTGACTGTGATGACCCTGGCATTTGTCATACCTCTCAACCTCAGAGCAAGAAATCTGGACAAAGCCATACAAAGAAGTGGGACAAAGGCCCAAAAATAAGGACAGTTTTTAAAATATTGCTCTTATAAACTTAGAAAGATAATAGAATAGGTCTTGCATTAGTATGAATTTTCTGAATGGTATGAAATCTGAAACTCAAATGTCTGTCATTATTTTCTAACTTCAGTCTTTAATGATTTGTCACTAATTTGCCAAAAAAACAACACCACAATTTTATGAAAAATGGACCAAAAATGTGATGTAAAAATATAAAATAGCCACACAATACAGCTGGGAACCTGTCAAAGAAGGGACACTAATATTAGTACTGCTAACTTGAGCAGCTGACAAAATAAAATAATCTACATGCATTTCTGAAATAAAAGTAATCTATAACTCTAATTATTACAGTTATTTCTTAATTGTAAACCCTCCATGTTTTCTTCTAAAATTGCTATTTTGCAGAGGGATTATTAGGGGAAGAGCAACATTTTGAGCCAAAATCAGGGACAGTTGAGAGGTTTGGCTATGCTTAATTCTATAAAGCAATGTATTTGCATGTACCTCTCAACCTGTTAATGCAATAAATTTGGACAAGGCCAAATATATTGGGGAACATATAAACAGTACTAAAAATTGCTCTTGTATAAACTGAGACAGTTGATAGAACAACAGGTCTTACTTTAGCATGCATTTTTCTGAAGGTTATGAAGTCTGAAACTCGGTGTGTCATTGTTTAGTGACTTAATTCCTAAATGATTTGCCAGAAAACCACAAATTTTATGAGGAACAAACCAAAAATAAGAAGCAAAAATCTATTCATTCTTTGAGAATCTGGACAGTTGGGAGGTATAGTTCAGCTGGGGCTGTCTGTTTGCCGCCCTTCCCCCTCACAAAATCATGGTCGAATGGAGCCTCCACCTGCAGCCATTCCAATGGTCCATTACTTGGCTATTTCACTCCATTTACCATAAACACTAATGTGCATACTGATTTATTTCTATGATGATTTGGACTTCATTTGAAAGTTTTATTTTGCATTTTACAGCACAAACTCTAAGACATCTGCTAAAACTTAGCATTAAAGCTTCTCTGCCCTTGAAACTCACATTCATTGAAACAGCATTGAAACCCACATTCAAAGAAAATACATTTTACCAGTGGCAGAAAAGATTAATTCTGGGCTGTTTTCAAATCATAGGCCCCTTGCATATGAAACATACATGTGCTCTTTGATACACCTTCCTATTGTTTTGAACATTTTTCCAGTAAACAATGAAACAAATCGTATGCACCAATAATGACAAAACTGCCCAATTCAGAACATTTCCATCATAAAAGTCTACTCAAACTTCTACAGTCCACCATTATCAGTAAATATGCACAATTCTGCAGTCCACCATTATCAGTAAATATGCACAATCTCTGAAGAAGTAAAAGATTTATCTAAATTCCACATTAAATAAATCTGTAACTAATGAAGATGTTGCTGCTAGCAAACACCTTTATATTTCATGGTTTCATCGAAAAATAAAGTGTCTGATGCCCCTGAGGAATAAATTGCCTATATTACATTAAAAATAAGCTAGTAATATTGCAATAAGTAATGAATGGATGACAAACTGATAACAGGCTCATAGTTAGTATCTTACGTTTTTCAGTATGGCAGCATTCACCCCTTGTGGGAGTAGAACCAACAACCTTCTGCATCAAAAGCAAGTACACAACCTGTTGTGCTATTAACAATGCAAGCAGCACTAACCTTCTCTTCCCCTGCAGCTCTCAGCTGCTAGTAAAATCTACTCAATACTCAACTGCATCTCAACTTCGCAGCACAAGAAATCTGGAAAAAGCCAAATTTATTTGGGGGGGGGGGGGGTCAACCAGCCAAAAACCAGGGACACATTAAACATTGCTTGTATAATCTTGGAAAAGTTGCTAGAATAAAATGCTGTGTTACCACCATACATTTTACTGCCAAGGTCCCTGTGCAAAAGAGTCATAGCAACATACTACTATGCCAAATCACCTGCTTTGTGAAAGAAAAATGCTGTGTTACCACCATACATTTTACTGCCAAGGTCCCTGTGCAAAACAGTCAGCGCAACATACCACTACGTCAAATCAGCTGCTTTGTGAAAGAGAGGAAGACTGAAACTTAAATGGCTATCATTTAATGAATTCAGTTCTCACCATAGCTGTCAACCTCTTAGCACAAAACACCTGGACAAACCAGTAATGAGGGAATACAGCTCTCAGGCATATTCAGTGAATTCAGTTCTTGCCATAGTTGTCAACCTTAGCACAAAAAGCCTGGACAAAGCCAATAATGGGGTAATACAGTCCCAAAAGTGTTACTATGTATTTTCTGAAGAATATGAAGTCTGAAATTCAAATGCCTGTCAATTTTACTTCTGATGGAACAAAAACAATTTTCAGCAGAGGCCCAGGGAGAAATACTGCAGACACATGTCTTTGTAAAACGGCAGGACACCAGAGCAAATCCACACAAACACAGGGATAAGATGCAGAAGCCACACAGAAGGCACCCCAGCCAAGAATCAAACCAGAAAACCTATAGCTGTGAGGCAATAATGCTACCACTGCACCATCAAATATGTAAGGAATTAAACATTCATAAACCTGAAGTCTGAAATTCAAATGCCTGTCAATTTTATTTAACATTTGTTAATCAGGACAATCTGACTTGGAACAAAAAAACAATTTTCAGCAGAGGCCCAGGAAGAAATAATGCAGACATGTCTTTATAATATGGGAGGACACAAAAGCAAACCCACACAAACACAGGGAGAAGATGCAGACCCCACACAGAAGGCACCCCAGCCAAGAATCAAACCCAGGAACCTGCAGCTGTACAGCAACAATGCTACCAGTGTACCATCAAATATCAAGCATTGCAATATTTAGAAACCACAGATATTATGAGGAACAGATCAGATAAAATATGAGGCAAAAATCTGCAGTTTTTTTTTACAAATGGTGGTGGGTAGGGAATTCAGGTCCTTAACACCACCATACAAGGTACAGGCCTGAGTATCTCTACCCACCACCATTTGTAAACTGGGGCATTATACACACACACACACACTTCAGTTGCATAACTTTCCTCTGTTTTTTAGTTAACCCAAGTGGTTTTCTTTTTTACTTCAGGCCTCTGTTTTAAAGCATGCAACAAAACAGTTTTGGTTTTGTTACACACTTCACTCATTTTATTAACAGCATGCATTGCCTTGTGTGTAAGCAAATCAGTGTTTTTTTTTTTTAACTTGATTTGCTTACACACAAGGCAATGCATGATTGTTTGTGTCTTTCGGCTTTTCCCGGTTAGGGGTCGCCACAGCGGAACTCCAGTCCGCTAATTATTGGTAGTTGATTTTTATGTGCCAAGTTACCAGCTCTGATGCACAACCTTCAACGAAGGTACACCCATTCACGCATGTCTACACGCAGAAGACGCTCTAGCTGAGAATCGAACCGGACAATGTCTTACTGTGAGGCGACAACGCTACCGCAGCACCACCACTGCGGGTCAGTAGATTAATTTCATTTAATCCTGACAGCTCACAGCTGCCATGAACATTACTGTAGACTCTTCAGTGTTTTTTTTTTATTTAACTTGAGTCTACACAGTAATGTTCATGGCAGCTGTCAGGATTAAATGAAATTAATCTATGTATCATGAACACATTTTATGTTCATTCAGATATAAACAAATTGACAGTTAAAAATAAAAGATGCAGTTGGCTAGGACAATAAAAAATAATATACATTACCACCAAGAAGAAAACTCTGTGTAGTGTAGTATACTATACTCTTCTCTTACTCTCCTCTGTTCTTCTTCTTCTTCTTCTACTCTCTTCTTCTTTCTTCAGTTCTTGTTCTTCTATCTTCTTCAGCACAGGCTACAGCTGAGCTGACAAAATATAGGCTGCCCAAAAAAAAAAAAAAAAAAGAATTCCAATTCCAAATGAATCCTTCCCTTGCGATTGACTCAATCAGTCCACACTGTCTTCTAACTGATTGATTCTCTCTCTTTTCCCAGCACATAAAGCCCGGGAAGAGAGCGACAACCAATCAGCAGCATTTTAGGCCAGGCACGTCATGTACGTGCCTGCACTGCCTGCGGACGTCGCAGTCCGAACCCCTTTCAGTTCTATGCGGTTTGGAACCGCATAGACTGCTGGGCATCACACTGATGCCTCAATGTCCTCACCGGACTGCAGCAAAAACAAAAAAAAGTCTTTATTTAAACCGCCGGAACCTGAGGTGGTTAAAGTGCGCATGCGCGTACTTCCAAGTCGCGGACTCGAATTTCGCATTTAAACAAAAAAAAAAAATCTGCTACTGTCATACAACAAAAGGTTTTTTTTTTTTTTTTTTTCATTTTCTTCTTTTTAGCTGAGGGGGCTGCAGTCCGATGCCACGAGCCGCCCCTGCCTATAGCTATCCTCTCCCCAGTCTCTTAAGATCCTGGAAAAATGCATCCATCTTCAACTTATGCCCTTCCTAACTAAAAAACATCTTCTCACCCTTACCCAGCATGGATTCCAGCCAGAGCACAGTACCACAACAACTCTCCTCTCATTCCTTGATGGTCAGTCATGCCCAAGATCTCGAGAATGTAGTATCCACAGTGCTCTTGGATCTCTCCAAAGCATTCAATACTGTTTCTCACACCCACCTACTGAGCCATCTTTATAATTTTAATCTATCTCAAAATACCCTATCCTGATTCTCCAGCTACTTGTCTAATAGATCTCAAGCTGTGAGATGGGGAAAAAGGCATCTCTTCTTTTCTCCTTACCCCCATAGGTGTACCTCAGGGATCCATACTCAGTCCTATGCTGTTCAATATCTTTATCAACACCTTTCACTCTGCCATTCCCAATACAATAGTAATACAATCTGCAGACGACTCAACACTAGTCTGCTCTGCCACTAACCTCCCCGAACGTATAACTAAGATCCAGACTGCCTTCTTAACCACAGAGGCCTGGATGCTCGTAAACCACCTTTCTCTAAATCCCAATAAATCCAAAATATTAATATTTTTACCCTTAACAGCCTTCTCTTTTGACAAAACCTGTTTCCAAGTTCTAAGCCAAAACAAAAATCCTATTGAAGTTGTTCCCCATGCTTAATTGCTAGGTGTTATTATAAATGAGTATCTAAAATTCGACAACCACATACTACAAAACATAAAGGAAAACCCACCAAAAGCTTGGCATGCTTTACAGGAACAATCACTTCCTCTCACCCCATACTAGACATACTCTTGCCTCCACTTATCTAATACCTTCCCTAATGTATGGTGCTGTCTTGCTAACTAACCTGTCAGTCTCCATCACTTCCAAGTTAGAAAACTGTTGCAACAAAATTTCCAAATTCGCCACTAACTCCAAACACTCCTCCCATCACTTTGTAGCCCTCCACTCTCTCAACTAGGTTGAACTGTCAAACTGTCTGGATTACCTCCAGCTGATCACAGCTCAGACTCCTCTTCAACCCTACTAGATGCCCCGCTCTTTCTCCAACATCCTTTCTCCCTACCTACTAAATAGAACTTCAGATCAGAAAATCAAAACCTTATCAGCGTTCATAGACCAAACCGCTTACCCGGACAACTACTCTTTTTCCCTAGCCAAAAAATGGAATTCTGTTCCCCCTACTCTAAGGACAGTGCAGAACCTGGAAAACTTTAAAACACAGCTCCATTCCTACCTTTACTCTAAATGGAAATGTACATGCATCTTTCCTACTTGGTTCATCCATAACCCTTCCCTATATTACCAAGTTATACTCCACCCATTTCACTCTATTATCCCTTAACATTATGATCTGATACTGCCTATCGACAGACAACAATTGTAAATTGCAACCATTTCATCACCTTGGAATGTTTGGTGTGTTCCACCATGTGACTATGAACATGATGTTCTTCGTGTTTCACTGTTGCAGTCATTACATTTGGGTAATCTGCTGGCAGGTTGCCCTCAGTCAGCCTGAATAACAAAGTCTTGGGTCCTGCGTCAGTTGTTGTCCCCTCTTCCATGACGTCAGGTCATTAGGGGTATAAAACATGCAGCCGACGCCATTTTATTCAGTCTTTCTTGCCTCGCTGTGCCCGAAGCAGAAGCAGTTCGCAAGTGCCAGTTGGTCGACTCCTGAAATTTTCGTATTCGAGTTTCAGAACCAAAGTTTTCAACTAAAGCTAAGTACCCCGTTGGGGAAACTTTTTCTTGCTCCTTACCGATGTCAGTAAAAGTTAATAATTGCATTACTTGTGGGAAGCAAATACCTCATAAGGAGTTTCATTTGTATTGTATTCTTTGCCTAGGCCCTGATCACAACGTGCCTTGCTGTTGGTTTTGTGCTAGATTTAACCAACGCACTATTAAGCGTCGGTATATTTTTCTTTCTAAATATTTCGGTTCAAGATTTAACTATCCTGAAATTTCGTCAGCAATCCGACTACCGGAGTTCACAAAAAACTTAAGGAAAAAGACAGAGACAGACCATCGAGGTCCAAAACTGACAAAGAAGCTTCTCCTAAGCCGTTCGCCGGTACTCAGTGAGGCACGTTTGCAGCCCCTGATACCTGCTACTTTTGAGTCGCAGGCCTCTACCGAGACCCTTTTGGAGTCCGGTATGCCGCAAGATTCTCAGAGTATTGAACCCGCGGATGTCTGTCCCTTGGATGGGTCTGGAGCCGCTGAGCAGGCACCGGCTTTTGAGGGTGTTTTCAGGCAACATTTTTATATTAAACCGACGCCAGCCACAAAAACAACTTCTATGTCTAAAAAAACTGATGCATGAGCCATATGCTCAGGTCCCTATGCCTAAAAAACAGATGATCAAAATGGCTGAGGATTTAATTACCTTGATCAGGGGTTCTCAAACCCCCCCCCCCTGCTAAGAGGCCTAGGCAAGGCACTGATTATGAATCTTCAGATCAGCTTTCCATTTCTTCTGATTTGTCTTCTGATCAGGAATTTTCTATTCCACCCTATGAGGATTCTGATGCAGAGGAATCCATCCCATCTGCATCTCCTGAGGATTACTCTTTTGGAGAGACTTTGCATACTTTAAGGGAACATTTTCACTGGTAGAGTCAGGACTTCTCTGAATCAAAAAAGAGGCTTAGGGATTTCCTTCTTCCTCAGCATAGGCCTTTGCAGTACCTCCTGTATTAGACATTGTTGATGTGTTCTCGGAATCGAGCATGGCTCCTGATTCCCTGCCTCCGGCTCCTAGTAAGCCAGACAGATATTACAGGGTTCCTGACTCCCACAAATTTCTTTTCAAAAATCCTGCTGCTGATCCTGACACTATTTCTCAGGGTCCCAAGGGTGTTAAGGCTTCTACAGCCAAAAAATCCTACCCCTTCTGATAGAGATTCCGTGGCGCTGGATAGATGGGATAAGAAGGTTTATACGTCTGCAACCTTGGCAATCAGGGCTTTAACCTGCCAGTTTCATATGCTTAAATATCAACAGCGTGTTATGGGCTTACTGAAACAGAAAATGATGTTGATTTCTGATTGTGTGGAAAATAGAGTTACAGGATTTATTGCATTCAGCAGAACAGATTGGAAAGCATACTTTGCAATGTGGTTTTGATTCCTTGGAGGCCTCTTGTAGGGCCGCCGTTACTGGATCTGTGATTAGAAGGCATGCTTGGCTCAAGGAGCAAAATCTGCCTGGTCATGTTAAAGCTAAATTGTTGGATGCCCCTTTGCAGCATGATACTCTGTTTGGTAATAAGACAGAAGAGGTTTTGAAGAAAATGGAAGACGAAGCTAAATCTATGCAAACTGTAAAAGGTTTCTTGCAAGTGCAGCCAGCCAGGTTCAGTAGGCACTGGCCTACTAAAAATTGGTCCTTTCCTGTGTCCAACAGAGCCACTCAGGGCAAACCCAGGCGCTCAAAAGGCTCCAGATATCAATCACAGGGTTCTTACAGGTCGAAGCAATGGGGTGCCTCCACTTCCAAATCTGGAGGAAACCAAGCACAACCCTACAGTAAGCAGTCTCAGTAACTTTCCTCTGCCATCTCCAAGCACTTATCTTTTGACAGCCCCCTTGGGGGGGAAAACTAGCACTTCATGCCCAAAATTGGCAGTTAATTACCCAGGACAAGTGGGTATTAAACATAGTATCCCAGGGGTACAGATTTAATTTCCATACTTTGCCAGTTCCAAACGGATGGCCGGATCTGCCACAAAACCAGTGGGCAGAGGCCCAGAAACAAGTCATGTCCCTCATGGATATGGGGGCTATTCAACCAATGCCAGAAAAGGAAAAAGGACAAGGTTTTTGTTCAAGACTTTTCCTGGTACCCAGAAAAGACGATTCTTGGCATCCAATCACTGGACTTATCGATTCTGAACACGTTCCTGGGCAATCCATAATTCAAAATGCTGACTTTACAACAGCTGCAGCCTATGCTAGGAAAGAATGCTTGGTTAGTAACTCTAGACTTAAAAGAGGCATACCTGCATATCCCAATAAGGGAATCATGCAGAAGATACTTCCGCTTCAAAGCAGGTTTTTTACATTACCAATTCTCTGCATTGCCCTTTGGCTTATCTACTGCGCCCAGGGTCTTTACAAAGTGCCTGGCACCAGTAATTGCATTCTGCAGACAAAGAAACATTCAAATTTATCCTTATCTGGACGATTGTCTCATTCAAGCAGAGGACAAGGACACTCTTCTTCAACATCTGGCATTTGTAAAAAGGCTTCTAGCATGCCTAGGGTACATCATAAACGAAAAGAAATCACAACTGGTACCCTCTCAAATGATTACATTCCTGGGTGCAAGCTTGAATACAACTGCCCAGATGGCTTACCTCATGCCAGACAAACAAAGGCAACTGACAACATACTTCAAACAAATGGCAACAAAAACCCAGTTGTCTGCAAGACAAATTCTGCAGGCTTTGGGGTTCATGGCATCCTGCATTCTACTAATTCCATGTGCGAGACTGCATATGAGGAAACTTCAATGGTACCTAAAAAGTTTATGGAGTCAACATTGTCACAGCCTGGAAACAATGATTCCTCTCATTCCCTGCTTGCAACAGGAGCTTCTTTGGTGGGCAGAGACATGTCACCAAAACAAGGGACTGTCATTCACTCTACCCCGTGCCACCCAAACCCTAACTACAGACGCATCAGACTATGCTTGGGGCCCCACCTGGCAGAGGGAGATGCATTCAGGGCAAATGGAGCCCAAACCAAATGCATCTGCATATCAACCAGAAAGAAATGCTAGCTGTTCAGAATGCTCTGACAGCCTTGAAGGACTTAATTCATCCAGGACAACTACTGATAAAGACGGACAGCACCACAGTTATGTGGTACATAAACAAGCAGGGGGGTACACATTCCTACCCCCCTTTGCAGACTAGCCATGGCCTTGTGGAACACAGCCTTGACTTAACAAATACATCTTCAAGCTAATTTCCTGCCACATCTTATGGACTCGCACAAATGGAAACTAGATCCACAAATCTTCAGCATGTTAACACAGAAATGGGGGAACCCAGACATAGATCTATTTGCCTCTCCCCAAAATTATCAGTTGTTCAAATTCTGCACAAGAACTCATCACCAAAAAGCATGGAAAGTGGATGCTCTATCCTTCAGCTGGAAACACCTGTCAGTCTATGCCTTTCCCCCTCTGCCTCTACTCTCCAAGATCTAAAAGTCAGACAGGAAGAAAACAAAAATGATCCTAATTGCTCCGGACTGGCCTCGCCAGCACTGGTACCCGTTTCTAAGGAATATGTCACACCTTCCTCCATGGTACTTGCCTCAAGTACCTTATTTACTGTCTCCGCAGAACTATCAAATTCTGCACACTCCACTCCAAACTCTGAATCTTGCAGCATGGCTAATCAAGTAATTATTCAAACCACACCTCTTAGTAAATCTGTGATGGATGTCATTTTGAAAGCCAAAAGGCCTAGTATTAGAAAATCTTATGCTGATAAATGGAAGAGATTCTGTGCTTGGAACCAAGCACAAGGAATAGACACAGCAAAGCCCACTATTCCTCAGATTTTACAATACTTAACTGAGATACTTGACAAGGGCCTATCTTTTTCTTCAATAAAAATTCATGCCTCTTCCATCTCGGCTCATTACAACACAGAGCCTCCCCTCTTTTCTCATCCATTGCTTAAATAGAGGGGCCAAAAATTTATGGCCTCCCAGGAGAGCACGAACTCCTGCATGGGACCTCAATTTTGTGCTGGAAAAACTCACCCTGCCTCCTTTTGAACCAGCAGCTACTGCGGATATAAAATTTCTATCTTGGAAAACAGCTTTTCTTTTGGCAGTCACTTCAGCAAGAAGGGTTTCAGAACTACAGGCTCTCATGGCAGTGGAGCCTTTCATTATATTTTACCCGGACAGGGTGGCCCTCAGGACCAATCCTTCTTTTATGCCTAAGGTGGTATCCAGTGTGGCTCTTAACCAGACCATTCACCTGCCAGCATTTTACCCAAATCCACAGAACAAGGGGGAGCAGATTCTGTATTCATTGGACATACACAGACAACTAAGATTCTACTTAAACAGGACCAAATCTCTAAGAAAGTCTGAGCAACTACTGGTAGCATTTGCTGCAGGATCAGAGGGGAAGGCTATATCAAAGCAGACTGTTTCTAAATGGATAAGCCACTGCATTCATTTCTGC
This sequence comes from Protopterus annectens, assembly GCF_019279795.1. Classification (NCBI taxonomy): domain Eukaryota; kingdom Metazoa; phylum Chordata; order Ceratodontiformes; family Protopteridae; genus Protopterus; species Protopterus annectens. Next base: position 1,302,141,961 of record NC_056732.1, read on the forward strand.
TATTTGCACCATGGTAAACCTGTGCCCAGGGGGATCAGATCACATTCCACCAGGGCTGCCTCTACTTCAGCAGCTTTTCTCATAGGGGTCCCAACCAAAGACATTGTAGAAGCTGCTACTTGGAGCTCTGTACATACCTTCACAAAGCATTATCATTTACCTCTATTCTCTAAATCCAGGGCAGGCTTTGCCACTGCAGTCCTGCAGGGCCTTATAGCCACTCCTAATGCTGTTTAGTTCCATCCTCCCATCCATAGCTTTGGGATTCTACCCAAATGTAATGACGGGTGGGTAACCCGGACTACAACAGTGAATACACTCGAACATCCACATTTATGGCAAGTGTACACAACCGTATTTTCTCAAAATTATAATTGTTTACTACATGATATTTCTGTTTGATATTCATTACCATTGTAAATATTCTCCTTTGTATTAGTATTTTGCAATTGTATTGTGCTTGTGTTTTGTATTGTGGAGCTTTTCTCCCTGGGCCTCCTCTGAAAATGGGCTTTCTGGGCCCAGTGGACTTCCCCGGTCATCAAACTGGAAATAAATAAATGACCTCATTAGTGTAGATAGGGTGGTTATGTACATAAGGAAGTAAAAGGTACATTTGATTCTACTGCAGGAGACGCACTTAGAAAGGCACGTTACATTATTAAGGAGGGCTTTCAGGAGGAATGCACAGCAGAGTGCCAGGGATCTATCATAAGAGGAGGAGTAATATTGGTAAAGGAGGGGGTGCAAGTAAAGGATGAGGAGGTAAAAAGAGTAAATGGAGATTTTTGTTGGCCAGAGGCTTCTAGATGAGGATTACACTGTCCTTTGTTTATATACCGCCTAAAACAAATATAACAGAATTAAGGATTATATCTGGAGAAATGTAATGTTTCCAGCAATGTCTTCTGTATATGTGGGTAGGAGTGTGTGATTGTAATATAGTCTGTAATAGACAGAATGTGTCAAGGGGGGACCCATCTGAGTGATTAGAATAAGAGAAGGAAAGGTTAATGACATATATGGAAATGCTTACTATAGAGAATGTCAAAATAAATGTGGGTGACCAAAATGAGTGTACTGTTTTTTTTTCTCTGAGATATAGAATCTAGGGCAGACTTGGTATGAATTGTATATCATAAGAACATGTATTTATAGCTAACATGTTTTAAACTCATCTAGTAACTATAAAGACCATGCTCCTATTCTGAATAACTTGAAGATGTAGGAATATAAAGTAAAAGAAAGGCATTGGTGCTGTCCTACAATATTTCTTAAAAAAGGAAAGCCTTTAGGAAGTGGGTAGTGGACATTCTATAGGGATTTCTAAGTAGGCTGTAAACTGATTTAGAATATTTAACTGTCAAATGGGATTAGAAGTAGGAATTTAAGAACCTAATACAATAAAAGTTAAAAAAAAAAATCTGGAAGAGCAGAGAAATTATCTAGAGGAACTTGCAAGTTAAGATCTTTTAAAATAAAGAAAATGTATTCTAGCTGGAGAGGAAGAAGAGCAATTGCAGTCTGATAAGGAAAAGCTTAATGAACTTCTAGACAATATAAATGAATATAGCACTAGAACAAACATATTTGATAGTAATCAAAGAATGCAGAAACTATTGTCACAAAAACTCAAAGGATAATAGTTTTAAACGGTGAAACCTCAAAGGCTAGTAAAAGTAAAGAGGGATCCAGACAAAATGCTGGCAGTATTAAGGAATTAGCATGAAAACTTGTACAGAGGGGGAGGACTTGGGAAGCTTTACAAAGGAACATTTTGAACTGTTCATGTGAGACATGTATTTGCCAACAGTAAGGGAGGAAAAAGCATGACAAATAGCTCATATAATTAAGGATGAGACAGAAACAGTTAAGAAATAGTTAACAGGAATTACGAGGTACAAAGGGCATCCTAACAAGAGCTGGAAGCTAGTCACCAAGAAATTAAGATATGATGTTTGTTATTCAACAGAATGTTAAAAGGTGGGGAAATACCTAAAATACAGAAAGGTACAGTGGTGGCAGTATTCCCAAAAGAAGGCAAAGGCTCAGCAAAGACCCTCTTGTTATACAAAACCAATTGCTAACTTAAATCATTAGTATAAAGTTTGACGACCATGTTTATGAGAATTACTGACGTTTTTCCTAGATTTGGATCATTGTGATTTTGTGGAATATGGGCAACTATTTGATCAGATTAACAAAGCGATGATGCAGAAGAAAGCTGAATATAATAAAACAGCCTTGGTTTTGTTGAGTCTAGACTCTGAGAAGGCATTTGGCAAGGTGTGCTACAAATACACAAGTACATCAATTGCAGGCCTTGGCTTCCTGGGGGGAAATAGATTAAATACTGAAAAGATTTTCAGGTTTAGAAGCAACAGTAAAGGTGCGGAGAGGGAGCATTCAGAAAGGTTTTACACGAGTAGAGGAACTAAGTAGGGCTATTTGCTCTTCGTACTACTGGTTTGCATTATACCTGGGACCCTTGGGTAGAAAAACAAAAATGTCATAAATTTGGTGATATAATTGGTATGGACATCAAGAGAAAGTGGTTTAGTTTGCAGATGACATCATGTTGTACTTGACAAAACCTGAACAGGGTATGTCCCTTTACCTTTAAGTATAAGTATAAAATAAGTGAAAGTAAAACAAAAGTAATATCTGTGAATTATCCACTTACACATGAGCTGGTACAGCAATACACATATCAGTGGGGTCAACTGTTTGGACATTTGGGTGAAAATGTAAACAGTGTTGACATGAAATTTGTGAGAATAAGAAACTAAGGTTCTGCAGTGATAATGGATTTGGTCAGTAAGTTGCAAGCAGTCAAAATGCTTTTGCTCCCCTTACTTAGTGTTATACACAAGACCATACCTCTCATCTGTCCAGATTTTTGTAGAATGTTCAGATGTGTCATAATTTTGGTCTGTTCCTCATAGTTGTTTTTCTGGCAAATTGGTTAGGACTGAATTCACTAAATAATGACAAACATATGAGTTTCAGACCTCAGATCCTTCAGAAAATGCATGGCAATACAAAACCTTTGTGCTCTAGCAACTTTCTAAGTTTATAATAGTATTTAAAAGCTGTCTGTGTTTTTGGACCTTTGTCTCTCACCACCCTCCAGTATTTTAGGCTTTGTCCATATTTCTTATGCTAAGAGGTTGAGTGGTATGCACAGAGCAGGCCTACTTTTATCATCCAGGGGAAAAATGTGCACAGTAATCAAGAAAGAATGAAAGGAGTTTTTATGAGGTGGGGGAGGAGGACAAGGGGCAGATGCAGGGCCGGCCTTAGCTGATATGGCGCCCTAGGCAAACTAGTGCTCTGGTGCCCCTTAAGCCCCACCCACATTATACTCATGAAACACCCCTACAAGCCACGCCAACAGGTATGTCACACCCCAAAAAAGCCACTGCAGTCATTCACTTCCCAAGAAAACCAGTCCAGTCATTTTCTTTAATTATTTAAATGCATAAAAGAAAGGATACCTTGTAATGTAGTTTAAACTGCAAGTAAAGATGGAAATTTCCTTTAATAAACCTGCTTTATCTGTTGCTCCTTCACACATACTTTACTATAAAAATCATGTTTTCAGAAAATAGAAGCCTATGTGCCTTGGTTCAAAGGGTTGCTTAGGTTAATCTAAACAGCTTAATTTACTCTGGGTAGGCGAGCAAACCTTACAACTCAGAAAAGTAGAATAGCAACCTCTCTCCTCCTGTGCACAGAAGCTTAAGCTAAAATAGCACAAACACAGACAGCCATTTAATAAACAATACAATCTTACAATGAAAAGAGGCTTAGCATGAACAGCAAAATTTTCTGCCACTGAAATTGCATGAAAACCTATATTTATAGAAAATGCATCTGGCACATGAAAGTTACACATGTTCTCTGATACACCTTCCTCATTGTATTAAATTACATTCCTTGTATAATATAGCACACTTGTTAGATCGTGTTTTAAACTTATTTTAAAAATGTTTCCAGTAAGCAAAGAAATAAAACACATGAACCAGTAATGACAAAACTGCCCAGTTCAGAACATTTCCATCATAAAAGCCTACTCAAACTTGTACAATCCACCAGTATCAGTAAATATGCACATTCTCTGCAGAAGTAAATGTCATCTAAGTAATTCCACATTAAAGAGTTCTGTAAAATCTATAACTAATGAACAGATTGCTGCTAGCAAGCAACTTAATATTTCATTGTTTCGTCTGCAGATAAAGTGCCTGTTGCCCTTGAGGAATAAATTGCCTATGTTGCATTAAAAAATAAGTTAGTAATACTGCAATATAGAAGGAGGGCAAACTGATAAGTTCATAGTTACTAGGTATCTCCGCCAAAGAGGACATTCTCAGGACTGCAGCATCCACTCCCTTTAAAAGTGCAACACAGTACAGTATTAGCAATCCATTCATGGGGGAGTAGAACCCTAGTCTTCTGCATCAAAAGCAAGCATTCTACCAGTTGTGCTACTAACAAAACAAACAGATTTGGCAGAAGAAAAATGTGCGGACTGAGCCCCCCTTATCAAACTCTACTTGTACTTTCCAATTAGATTAGCCAGTCCATTAATATTCAATTAGACAACAGTATAACCCACATATAGTCAAATGTAATGTCTTTCTATCCATTTATGAACAGTAAATAAAAATAAAGTTATGCAATTATGAACTTCATTACCCAGAAAAGTAGATACAGTGAGATGATAGTCATTCAAACCTGTTTGTCTTTGCAATACTATAACAGTGTACAATAACAAAAATAGATAAGAAAAACAGGACATTTATACTAACCAGTATCGTCCAAGGACAGTGTTGAAATCTTCTAACATAAAACAAATATGCTGGGAGAATGAGGTGCACATTCATAAAGGATGCAACAAATGTGCATGCACCATACATAAAGTAACTCCATCTCACACACACACAACATTCTGCAGCTAAACAAGTAAAAGGAAACTTAAAACACACATCAGTCTGCAGCTAAATAAGTAAAAGGTTGAAACACACATCAGTTTCTCTTCCCTGCAGCCATATGCAGTACAAGTTAAATAAGTAAAAAGTTAAGGTTTCTCCTGTCTGGAGCCGTTACAAGATTAAAACACACACCACTTTTTCCTGCCTGCTGCCTGCATCTGTTTGTATACAGTATGAGTTTAAAAAGTAAAAGGTTAAGGTTTCTCCTGCCTGCAGCTGTACACACAGTAAAAAGTACAACTTAAGTAAAAAGTTAACAGTAAAAGGCCGAATTAAATAAATAAAAGTTAAGGATTCTCCTCCCTGCAGCCATTAACAAACAGTAAAGCACACGACGACACACAGTTAAATAAGCAAAGGTTTCTCCGATGTTTCAGTTTCTTCTGCAAAAGTATGCATTCAATAACTAAAAGGTTAAGGTTTCTCTTGTCTGCAGCCGTTAACACACAGTAAGGTAATACCATAAATCAATGTTAAACACAGTTTTCTGCAGCCGTTATGTAAAACAAAATGTTTTTAACACACAGTAAAAGTAATGCTTAAGAAGCCCAGCCGGGGATGAACAATGTGCTGTCAAATAAGTAAAATTTCTACTGCCTGCAGCCATTAACACACAGTAAAGTACATGACGACACACACAGTAAGATAAGTAACTAAGAATAAGATTTCTTCAATGTTTCAGTCTCCTGCTAAAGTATGAGTTAAATAAGTAATAGCCTAATTAAGGGTTATTAAGGTTTCTCCTGCCTGCAGCCGTTAACACACAAGGTAATACCATAAATGTTAAATACAGTTTGTTTACTGCAGCCATTAGGTAAAACAAAATGTTTTTAACGCAGTAAAATTAATGAGGAGCCGAGTAGGGGGGGGGGGGGAGATGTGCTGTAAAATAAGAAAAGTTTCTTCTGTCTGCAGCTGTAAGTAAATAAAAGAAGCAATGTTTACCTCAGAAGCTGGCCCGGGGAAGAAACATGTGCTCTCAGACCGGTCTGCACTCTGCAGGAGCTGAAGTTATTTCGCACATCCTGCGTGTGATAACGTCAGGGGTTTAGAAAACAAAAACAGAAAATTAAAGGGGCCACGCGGGAATCTAAAAGCTTGGAAACTCGAACCGCAAAGTAAGTTTTTCTTTTTTAAGCTGTTCTAGCGAACCTGCAGCTGTAAGTGGGGGGGCGCTCACCCTGTCCCCATAGTTCCGGCTTCCGGTTACATTTCAGCAGGGCGACGAGAAGAGCGCAAACTTTGCTAATCAAAATAAATAAAAAATGCGCCCTTTAAGAGGCTGGCCTTTACGGCACCCTAGGCGGTCGCCTAGTTAGCCTATGCCTAAGGCCGGCCGTGGGCAGATGGGAAAGGTTAGTTCTTATCTTGGAACAAGGGTGGATTAGAAGTGCCAGACTTTGAAGGGTTCTTTTAAGAGTACTAGTTAGGATTCACAGGAGGCTGAACATCCAAACTGAAAAATATAATTTTTATCTCAAGGGAGTACTTGAAAGATGAAAGGAGAATGATGATATGGACACAGGACATTAAGGAGGATGTTAAAATACACACACAACACTGCATTTGTAAAGTAACTGAAGGAATCTTGAAATCAAAACAAGTACAGTCAAAGGTGTATATCTTTATAGGATGTCTCCCTCTTTTTTTAACATCTTTATTGAATTACCATATAAGACATAGTCAAACATATATATGTAAAAGGAAACCAAGCATGCTAACATGTTCACAGTTGCAAACACTATATATCATGCATATTCTTTTATACATTTGTCATCAGTCCATCATTATATACATTGATCATTTCCTGCCTTCCCTTAAACCTCACTCCTTTAAAAACACTTTTGCAGTATTTGTGACATATGAGTTGTCACTGCTGACGTCTAGCTTGGATACCAAAGCTTTACCTTCCCTAGGTTGTATGTCCGACACATGACTTCAGCTGCCGTGTGTTGGGGTATGAAGACAGATGCATGAGCATGGATCCTCAGACCATCCTGCCCCCACTCCTGACGCAGATTGTCCATCCACTGGACTGTTCATTGTTTGGTCTTTGGTACTTTTGCTCCATTTGTTTATCCATATAACTGCCCCATTTGGGAACCTTTCTTTTATCTTTCAATATTTTGTTAAAATTGTAGATGTCAACTGGGAGGGCTAAGAGGGGGTTCGGTAGGCACATATTGTACAAGGATTTGCGTACCAAGTGTCTTTTGCCTAGGCCCAGCACACAATCGCTTATCTTGTTCTGTCAGTCATTCGTTCAAAAACCCTTCTGTCTAGGCTTCCTTCTCTCAACACCTTTCTTAAGACCCAGCATCTTAAATGCTTGACCCAGTCCAAGATGTCTGACTCCGCTTCATTAGATGTCCCTGTGCCACCAAAGAAAAAGCTTAAGAGGCCTTGAACGGATTCACAGTCTAATGTTTTTGCTTCAGATATACCCGCTGAGGTTTCAGAACCCACAGTACGTCATACTACATCTCAGTTGCCTGCTACTGAAATCACATCAGAAGCCATTGTGGATCGTAAAGTCTTGCAGACTGCTGATAATTTCAAGGAACTGCATCTGATAATTTCAGAAGGACCACACGGCATCCCTGAAGTTCTAGTTGGAGAAGAAATCTCAGTTTCTGTAATGGAGGTCAGATATGGCTCTGAACCTTTGCGTCTCATCCAAGTGGACATCACACCTAAAAAGAAAAACAGAAGACTAATCATGTGGCCTGTCCCTCAGTAGCTAGGGAGAAAGAGTGGATGGAATTTTCACAAGGGCTGTTCAAAGCTATTATATTTTTGAAATATGTCTCCTTTGGCTCCCCATAACCACAAGCTGCTACTCTTAAACCTACTCAGGTTTCCTCTTCCTCGGATGGGGAGCGGGACTATGACTCTGTCTATTCCTCTCAGATGCATTCTTCAGGGCAAATTTCTCCTGATGAAGGGGACTCCCTCTCACCTGATTCCCCTGTAGACACTTTTTTTGGGGAAACTGTACCGAAGATGATGAAACACTTTGTCAATCCACGCAGATTTCTGATGTTGAGAAGAAGTATTACACCCTCTTGGAGATGGCTACCCCTACCCCTTCTCCAGTCCCACTTGTCCTTGAGGCTTTCCACGACTCCTTTCAGTCCACCAGTTCTGCATCTGATTCTCAACTACTACCTTTTGAGAGACCAGACAGGTTTTAAAGGGTCCCTGATGACCATAAATATCTATATAAGAGCCCTGTAGCAGACCTTTCTCCAGCATCTTTCTTCAGATTAGCCCTCCAAGCTTCTGCTTAGTGCTAGTGCCCTACCCACTGATGAAGATAGCAGGGTTATAGATAGATGATGGAAGAAGGTTTACATCTCTGCTATCCTTGCCTTTAGGGCAATTAATTACCAGACTCAAATGACAAAGTATTTGATTTTTGTTCTTAATGTCTTAACCAAAGTTATCTTGGATCCTGCTACAGCAGACTCAAAGCAAATGATGCAGAGATTTTTTGCCCACCACTCAGTTTACCAGACATAGCGTTGCTTGCATTTGCCGCATTTAAAAGTCCCAAAGTTACCCTCTCTGATTCTTTTTGGTCCATTCTGTTTTTCTAGATTGGATATGATAGAATTCACCCTTTTGTAGGTGAAAATGGAGTGTTCTAACATTTTTGCAACATTCCCATTGCCTAAAGTTATTTTCCAGTTATTCTGGAGGATATCTCTGATGATAGTCATGTCAGTGATGATAGGGAGTGGAAAGGCACCCCTATAGCCAATCGGAAGACTAGTCTTGAGGGTGTGCATCTCTTCAGTGGACAACTGTTTTGGCCCTTTCCAAGGATTGTTTTAGCTTTCCCAGTCCGTAACAAATGAGTTTCACCAATGATGGTGGCTAGCCAATCAGAATTGTAGCTCTTGGCCATGAAGAAATGCTCTAATGTTTGTTTCTTCCTCGAAAAATTTATCATGCTTGTTAATCTTCTGAGCTGTATGAATTTTCCATTCACCACTCCCTTTTTCATGTGATGTGGATGCTGACTGTGTCTATGTAAATAGTTTTTCACAAAGGTTTCCTTCCTGTAGATCTTGCTCGCTATTCAGCCATCACACACATTGAAAGTCATATTGATGTCTAAAAAATTAATGGACATCCTGAAACCACTACTAATGAACTTCAAAAAATTGGTGCTTGAATTAAGCCATTCAACTACTTTGTTAAATTCATCTTTGGACCCTTTCCACATGATAAACAGATCATCAGTGTTCGTCTTTCGGCTTTTCCCAGTTAGGGGTCGCCACAGCTGAACTCCGGTCCACTAATGATTGGCAGTAGATTTTTTACGGGTGTCGAGGTGCCAGCTCGACGCCCAACCTTCAACGAAGGCACGCCCATTCTATAAGGCCACCTTTCTGATACAATTGGTGAGGTTTAAAGTATTCCTGTTCCCGCCATAACATGACAGTGTTACAAAAAACAGGGGCTACTCTGGCCCCCATCACCACCCCAGACTTTTGTTTGTAGTGTTTTCCTGCAAAAGTAAAAAAAAAAAAAAAAAAAAAAAACAGTTATTGTTCAGGGCAATTGCCAACAAGAAAAGGTGTTGATCAAGGTGTTATCTAAATCAGTGAACCTTGTTAAATACTTCCGAACGAACTCAGTGCTGGTATAAAGGATGACAACATCCATTGTTCCAAACTTAAATTCACTTGTAGATATCTGGATCTCCTTCAGTAGCTCCAGTATATGCCAGAACTCTCTGATACCCAACACTACAACCTGTGAGAGATGCACTTATCTAGCCAAACTGGAGGTAAAGCTCTCTCCATCCAAGACTGAACTTCAAGAGGAGAAGGTAAACACTTGCACCACACCATACTCATCACATAGTCCCACTAAACCTACACCACCAAAATCCACACACAGAAACACAAAAACATTCGCGGAGGCTCTCAATAATAATCTGCTCAAGCAACAGAGACCTCCAAAGCAGAAACGCAGTCAACCTCAAGCCCCCAACACAACCCACATGAGACACAGCCCTCAGACTCGGTGTGCCATTCAACCACAGCCCATGAGGTAAAACAACGTACTCAACACTCTAGTCATAGGTGACTCTATAGTCAGGCACACTGATGTCCCACTCACCAGGCTAAACAAGGAGAAGGTTACTGTCAGCTGCCTGTCGGGTGCCAGGATCCACCACATAACCCATGCACTCAGGTCACTCCACAACAAGTGCAAATATGACTCTGTCATTGTACATGTTGGTGTGAACGACCCGAGATGTACCTCCCTAGACTACATGGAGAGACATGGAAGAGCTCTCCGATCGTATAGCAGGCAGGTATGACCCTAGCCCTGAGTAGCATCCTGCCATCGCCCAGAATGATACCGCAGTACAAGGACAAAATGATTCACTTCAGCAATTGGCTAAGCTTCTGGTGTCATTCTAAGGGGATCCAGTAACTGTCACCCGTGGGATTCTGGATACTGGCTAAGGCTCTTGCCACCCCTATAGTGCCTTTTTTAGGCAAGGTTCAAATGACAAATTCACCACAGTAACAGGCAAGCAAAAACTGAGGGTAATGCTACTCAGTGCTAGAAGTCTAAATCTGAAAATGCAGTCCCTCGAGGCACTCCTTAAAATGGAGAACATCGATATCTGTGCAGTGACTTGAGACCTGGTTCAAGGCTGCAGAGTGCACCCCTGCATTACCAGGCTATAACTCATACCACACTTTTCGGCCATCTAACGTGTACCGGAACACCAAAGGCAGAGGTGTGTCCATATTCATTAAGGATATTCACACCTCCAAGCTAGTTGCTCAGCATAATGCATCCGAGGTTATCCAAGTGCAACTAACTCTGGGCAAAACTGCAATCCAACTTGTAGCTTGCTACAGATCCCCCACCATGGCCCAGGATTCCCACTCCTCTTTTCTTGATATACTGGAAAATATTAGGGTTCAACCAAACACCCAAATAATGGGCGATTTCAACTACCCCACCATTAACTGGGAAAACTACTCATGTACCAACTCCTTCACTGAATGATTTCTGGAATTCATAAATTCCAATGCCCTGGATCAACTTATCCACACCCCCACCAGGGGCAGCAATATCCTAGACCTAGCCATTACCAACATGAGTAACCGGTGTTCCACACCTAGTCAACTCCTTTGTTGGTCATATCTGACCATAAGCTAATCACCCTAGATATCCACATCCCACCCCACTGCCAATTAAGGAAACCATGGTAAAAAATTTCTCCAAAGCCAACTTCATCCTTCTTAAGACAGAAGTGGCGAACTTCATGAAACCCATGCAGATGGACAATACAGTTAGGACTGCTGAATTCTGCACAAATGCACTCTGAGCATTTACATGAGTGCATGGATCATGCTATCCTGAACAGAACCAAGACGTTATCCTCCAAAAAAAAGGAAGCCAGATCTGGTGGTCCCCTGCCATAAACTCTACAACAGAAAGAAGAAACTGTTGCAAAAGAGAGTAAAATCCCATGAGTGGAGGAGCTCCCTGGCAGCCTCAGTAAGAAGTTAAGATCCCTTATAAGATCCTCCAAAGCTAGCTACGAAAACAAAATCGCCACTGATTCTAAGGACAACCACAAAGCATTCTATAGCTATGTCAGGAATCTCAATGGCAACACCCAGATCTGCTCTGAGTAGCACAACAGCACGAAAATTACAGAATCAACTGATATTGCCAAAATCCTGGCAGATGGGTTCAGTGCTAACTTTACCCCCCACCCCTTAGGGCCCAAGTCTATACAGGAAGAATGCAGTGTCCCTGTAATCACAATTATGCAGGTAAAAGCTGCACTCTCTAAAGCCAAAAGCACAGCACCCATGGGACCGGACAGCATCCCAGGCTGCATTTTACACAAACTTCAGAACGAACTGGCTCCCCACCTAAGCACCATGTTCAGTCATAGCCTCACATCAGGCTTTGTGCCCACAGAATGGCACACAGCAACAGTTGCCCCACTCCACAAAGGGGGAGCCACCACTGATCCCGGGAACTATCGCCCTATTAGCCTGACGAGCCTGGTCTGTAAGGCCATGAAACATGTCATCATGGAACTCCTAAACAAAGACATTGGTAAGCTCCAAACTCTGGACCCCACCCAGTTTGGGTTTGTGAAAGGCAGATCATGCCTCCTGAACCTGAATGACTTTTTTGAGGCAGTCACCAAAGCTGTAGACGAGGGTAAGGTGGTTCACACAGCCTATCTTAATCTCACCAAGGCTTTCGACACCATCCCCCATTCTGGAATCATAGATAAACTGACAAAACTAGATATCCTTATGTCACAAGATGGGTTGCCAACTGGCTCACTGACAGAACCCACACTGTAAAAGTTGCAGACTCCAAATCTGACTTAAAACCAGTGACAAGTCAGTCCTGGGACCTCTCTTGTTTGGTATCTGACTGCAAACTAGGAGCTATAGTTGAGTCCCCAAATGATGTGAACATCCTACAGAAGGGCCTCACTGAGACAGATGCCTGGTGTCAGAGCCATGGCATCAAGATCAATGCTAAAAAATGCATTGTCATCCCCTTTGGTAAACATTCTGTACCCATGAACTACCACATAGGCGGCAGTCTACTTAACGCCGAATGTGTGATGAGACCTTGGGACTTAGGTGGACAGTAGTCTCTCCTTTGACAGTCACATCGCCATAGTAGTCAAGAAATCCTTCTACATGGCACACCTCATCACAAAAGGGTTCTCATCCAGGAAAAAAAGAGATCATTGTTCCCCTCTACTCGACACTCATTAGACCCATTATAGAGTACGGCACCCCTTTTGGAATGTACCTCAGAAGACATCTGCAGCAGCTGGAAAGGCCACAGAAGTACCTCACAAAGAGGATTACTGGCCTCAAACAGATGCCCTACACGACCATCTCAAAAAAACTCCAGCTTTACTCTGTAGCATATTGCCTGCTCCGAGGTGATCCCTGCCTAATATATAAAGCTATGTTAAACCCAGAGCTGTTGGACATGCTGCACCTAAAAAAATCCCAATCCCTCTGAGCTATATACTGTAGGGACCTAAACCTTGTCACCACAATAAACAGGATGTGCTGGAGGGATAGATTCCTGTCCCAGAGACTTCCCATACTCTGGAACAAGCTACCCATCTATGTCAAGCAAAGTTCCTCAGTAGCACTCTTCAAGAAAAATCTTGATGAGTGGATGGGAAATAGGAAATACACCCCGGGGATCACTTCTGTGGCTCTGCTCAACAAGGGCACAGGAAAATAACTTTATTGGGTGGCATAAACCAGGGAACCTTGGCTACTCTTACTTAGGCCCTTGGGCCAATAGCCTAGTATCTATCTATGAACCTATATAAAATTCAGATTTTTGCACAGTAGTGTTGAGAATATGGTCGAGGTAAATGGAAATTGGTTCAGTTTTATAATTGTCAGCTGCCACTACAGGTTGAAACGGAGGATTTAAATCTGTGTATTTTAGGTATTCTAAAAATCCTCACTATTTTAGGTAGCTCAACTTGCAGAAATATGAAAATCTCATAATCAGTATTGCCCCAAGTAAATAAATCATTGAGATACCCATCTATAGCGGAAAATAATTTTGTGAGATTGCCCACCATGATTTCTTCGTAAACTGCATCATCTTGTAACATATTGAGAATAGCTGAGTGGTACTTGTCACTATCCATGATCACAACCATACCTTTCTTGTCAGCTTTCATGATTCTCATATCCTTGTTTTTGGATAATTCCTTGACTGCAATTCATTCTTTGAATGGGAGGTTGTATTTCTTCAGTATGATCCTTAATTTATTTCTAAGCTCTTCTTCACAGGAATCATGGAAAACTTGCAAGGTACCATGTAAAGATGGATTATAGTTGCTTCCTTTGTTAGGCCATGACTCTTGGAAGTGACCTGAGAGGCATCATGTATGATTTAATGTAAGTTCAACTTCCTTGTATAAAGTCAACAAATACTCTAGTCAGATTTGTCAGCTGTGCCGGTATGAATGAGAATCCTTTTGATAGTACTGACATAAGTTGTTCGTTTAGGGGTGTTTTACTCAAATTCAGTACAGTATCTCATTTCCATGAACTCATTTCTCCTATAGTTTTTGCCTTTTCCCCTCCCCGCTTTTTCCCCTTGTTCCATTTCTGTGTGTCCCTTCTCACTGGTGCAGGCACTAAAAAGGGGGCTTGGAGATAGGATAGGGGGCAAGCTGGGATGGTTATTATCTGGATTTGGAGGGTCATCCACAGAAGTGGGGAAATTTGTCTTTAACCCCTCCTGTAGATGATGTCACAATATTCCTTCCTAGGTTAACCACTTGTTTGTTAACCTTAAAGTTTCTCAAAGGGTAAGCAGTTAGTTTTGTATGCATTTAAATCTCTGCTGATTTTCTTCTATTTCCTGTTTATAATGGTCACTGATAACTTTAGCTGTAATGCCTGTGTACAGGTTAACAAACTGGGAAAAGTGGTCATGTTTTTTGATGATGTCATCTAGTTGGCAAATGTCTGTTTCAAGGTTACTTGGTTTATTATATGGATAGCAAGACACAAGTAGTAAAAATATTTTAGTCCTTTAGTCTTGTGCACAAATCAGGTATATTTTTTTATTAACTGGAGAAGAAGTTGCAGATAGTAATTAATAAAGAGCTGAAGGACTTTATCTGGAAGGGGAAGATGGCAAGCATAAAGTGGGATAAGCCGATTCTTCCAGAAGAACAGGGCAGATTGGGAGTACCCAATTTGAACAGGTATTTCAGAACTGCGCAGTTAAGGCACCTATACATAGCACAAGCAGAAAACTATAATTCAAAGTGCAAAGGGATGATGTTGAAACAGGGGGGGAGCTCATGAAACAAGGAAAGACTGGGATTTTGGATGCAGGCCTTTAAGGAGAATAACAGTAATCGTACAGAATATTGTATCCATAAAGTAGCAAACAGTATCCTAAGAACTAAGCCAACATAGGAATGGAGAAAGGAGATTCTGCTGATAGGGATGACTGCAATTAGGGATATAGACAACAGGGGGGCAGAATTTATTGGAGAAAGCTGGCAGAGGAACTAATGTATTGGGAGCAAATAACTAGAGAGGGAAAGGTAATAGAATGGGAAGAGGTCAAGAATTTATTTAGACTGCAGGTTAGAAATTGCCTTCCCTATCAAGGATTGATAGAGTGTAAGCAGAGACAAATGGGGGGGGGGGGTCGGTCCTAAATGAAAGACCAGCAGTGGTAGAGTTTTTAGTAGAATCTTGAACAGAAGCTGCCATTAAAGGCATAATTAGTAGAGCATATAAAATATTGCATGATAACTATAGGAATCAGTCAGAGGAGGTTAGAAAGGATTGAGAGGAGAGATTGGATAAGCAATTCACAAAGAAAGAATGGAAGGATATGTGTATGGCTCCCAAATATGCAATAAAATCTAGAAGATTTAGGATTTTTGCTTGGAAATGCTTACATAGGTATTATTTATACCCCAAGTAGACTCCAGAGAATTTTTCCTCAGGTAAACAGCAAATGCTGGAGGTGTGAAGGGGAAGAGAGGTACTTGGGAACATATTTTCAGGGAGTGTGGTGGTTTGGCAGACTTTAAGGATTCCCTGTGGGATGCACTGTCTGAGATGTTGGTTGGGCTGATTGATATGATGAGAGGATTTTTTTCTGAGCTAGGATACAGAATCGGAATTGCCTAGACATGGTAAAGCCTTGGTGTGTCTAATTATGGTGGCTGCCAAAAAAAGCAATCGCAAGAAAATGGAAATCAAAATCTAAACCAACTATATTAGAAGTATTGAATATAGTAACACAGATAAAAGAACTGGAACTGAGATCTTTAGAAAAGGGTGGGAGCAAACTACATAAGAAAAATGGAAATTGTGGGAACAATACATACAGGGGAGGAATGAGGTTTAAAAGAAGGCAGGACTTAAATGAGCTATTTAATGTTTGACTGAAAATGTTTTGGTAGATTGTAAGTGGTGTGTAATGTTTGCCACTGGGAGTGTCAGCATGGTTTGTGATGTAAAATGCTTGCAACTAGGGTTGTGTTGGTGTGGTTTGTTTACATTTATATAAATGTATGCTTGTGTCAGAAGTGATGGTTTAATAAACATGTTTCTTTAAAAAAAAAAGAGCAGGAATTGAATAATTATGTGATGTTGCTTAGGTTATATGATATAGCAATATATGTTAAGTATAACTTTTGTTAATGTTAATTTAATACAGTTTGATTATTTTTATATAATTGTACATGTGCCTGTGTCACAAGCAATAATTCAATAAAGGTGTTTAAAAAAAAAAGTTAGTTTATTCTGGTAGTCACCAATCAGTAACTTAAGCAGTGATAAACCACATTCCTTAAATAGTTTCACTAAATCCAGAACAACTTACTGTTAGATAGGCCGTTTGGAAATTTAAACACACTTAAACTAAAAGGTACTATGTTGAGTCAAATGCAATCCTCTAAGTAGACAGTTTCATATTGCCAGGTTCTAAGGGTGAGTTGTATCAGATCCATTCTAGAAAAACAGAATGAACTAAAGAGAGTCAGGGTACCTTTGGGACTTTTAAGTGCGACAAATGCAAGCAGTTCCGCTGTGTCTCGAATGTGATGAGTATTTTCATTAGTCTTTAAATATGAATATTTTTGCATACCAGAGGTACAGTTGTGATTTGAAGGGGGTTGTTTACTTAGCTCACTCTGATATATGTGCCTGCTTTTATGTTGGAAAGACTATTAGGAAGCTGTCTTGTAGAATTGATGAACATTCATTAACAATAAGAAAAGGGGACATTAGTAATGCCCTAGCGAGACATGCTTTGCATTGTGAGAATTATAAAAAATTCCAGTTCTTTGTGCTAGATTCTGTTGACATGAGTGACTTCTGTGGCAACTATAGTGTGCTTTTAGAATGCCGACAGTCAGAATGACAAATCAGACTGAATTCAGATAAGTATCCTGGTTTAAATGATATGCCTTTTACTAGCACAAAGAATTTAAATGTGATTGTGGAAAACTACAAGTTTATCATTTATTTATTTTTTTATTTGACATTTGTTGACCGGGTTAGTCCGACTGGGCAATAGCCCTTTTTCAATAGAGGGAAAAGGAGAAAAAGCTCCACTTGTATAAGTAAAAAAGATGCATACATGAAATACTAAAAGATAATAAACAGAGACTCTTAAGTAATTACATACATTTAACAAGAGTTTGTCAAAATATCCACTCAGAGTAAACTAACATTTATACCAGCCTATTGTTTGGAGTTACAGGAGGAATTATATAGAGAAAGGTAACATATAGAGAGAATGTGTTTACAGGTAGTAGCTGGAAGAGTGGAAGTGTAACACAGGAGTAAGGAAAGGTTAGGTAGTTTGTCGAGTTGGGGCATAAACAGGACCAAGAGTTTAGTAGGCTGTCTTTCAGAGATTTTTTGACACAGTTAGTGTTGGAGATTATTCTTAAACACAGGGGCAGTTTATTCCATGCTTTTGCAACAGAGTGATTGTAGAGAGGTTTGTGTATGTTTTTATTGGGTTTATAAATTTCTAAGAGGTGTTGGTCAGAGCTTCTGAGTTTTACGATTGGGAATGTAGAGAGGATGGAGTGCGTCAGGTGCAGCTGAAATAGAAGCAGTTGTTGGCGGAATTCTAGCCACTGAAGGTGTTTCAAAGATGGGCAGTGGTGTGACCGATAAGGTTGATTTGCAGCAAATGTAGTGATTTTATTATATGTGAGTTCCAGTTTAGACAGAAGATTGGATTACATGTTTGTGAGGATTATGGCGGCATAAATTAGGGTGGGAAGTAGGAAAGCTTGTGCAAGAGAGTTTAGATTCATTTGTGAGGAATTTTTTTGTGCTTGTAGAGCAGACCCAGTTTTTGATGCTCTATTGAGTGTGGATATCGAATTTTAGTTGATCCATTAATTGTAATACCTAGTAGTTTTGTGTGAGGTTCTACCAAGATAGTAGTGTTGAGGGAAGTGATAGTGAAGGTAGTTTTGTGCTGTTGGAGAGATTTTGGGAGGAAGAGGGGGAGTTTGGTTTTCTTAAGGTTGAGTAGGAGTTGGTTACTTGTTAGCATATTACAACTGAGTAGAGTGATCCTTGGGTAAGGATGAGGAGGTGGGAGAGATTGTCCAAGCAGGAGGTAATTGCAGAGTCATCAGCATATTGTATTAGGGAGGAGTGAGGACATGATGTGTAGAGGTTGTTAGTAAAAATGTTAAAAAGTAGAGTTCCAAGAATGGATCCTTGGGGACCCCTGTTTGTACTGGCAGGAAGGAGGAAGAGGCTGTGAGCCATTTAACAGACTGTAGTCTGTTGGAGAAGTAGCTACAGAACCAGCAAATTGCAGAGTTGGATTGATTAAGGTTAGCTAGTTTAGACAGTAGTTGTATGTGGGGAAACCGTGGCAAACGCCTTAGAGAGGTCAAGGAAAAGACGGAAGACTAACTTAATGTCACAAAATTTAGCAATAGACTGTGTGATGGGTATTAGTGCAGTAGATGTGCTGTGATTAGGATGAAAGCCATGCTGGGTAGGGGTTAGGAGGCTTTCTTGTAGAAGATTATCAAAGAACTGCTTATGGATGCACTTTTCAAGTATTTTTGATAGGGGAGACAGAATGACTATAGCCATGAAATTTGAGGGGGTCAGTCGAGTTTCCACCATTGTGTAAGAGTATGATGTAGTATTTCTTCCAGTTTCTGTGACTGTTTCTTGGATTCATCTGTTGATTAATACGGAGACAAAATATGCAATAGAATTTGCAGCAAGTTTAAGGAATAGAGGAGGTAAGTTATCAGTGGATGGTGGGCATGTTTTAAGTTTACTGAGAAGAGATCTAATATAAGCAGTAGGGACAGGCTTAAGAGAAAAGGAGGTTGTGTGTGTAAATTGAGGGGAGAGGAAGTGGGGAAGGCACCTTTTTTTAATAAAATTGTAAATAGAGTCAATGAAGGAAGAGTTAGGAAAGGTGGCAGTATCTGTGGCAGAGCTGTCAGGGCAAGGGTTTGGTGTAGAAATACTGTTTTACATTCACTAGTTTGATCTGTTACTTTGATTTGTATTGACATGTCACTTTAAAAGCTGGGGAAAAGGGAATTGTTTTTATCATGTGATCTGTTGGGCACCGTTTTTAAACCTGATATGTGTTGTATTACATTTATCTGATGAAGTTGTTGATATATGAAAAAAGAACGAAAGTGTTCATTTTAAGAACAGGTCATGGTGACTCCCTAAGTTTGCTGAGTAGAATGTGTTTCTAGTACCATGAAAGACTGCAGACAGATCCTACTCTCCTCAATACTTAGATACCATAGGAACTGTCCAGCTAAATCTACCACCTTCATTAGAAGGGACCTGAGGACAATACAGAAACAAAGGAAAACACCCAGGAAAAGATGCTCTGAAAAATGCCAAAGGGAAACTCCAGCTGGGAGACCATCCTTTGGAGGCAAAAGACTGTGACTACCCCTGCAGCATCCCTCCCCCTGTCCCCAGCCTCATTAGCCCTCTTTCTCAAAGGTTGCTGCTGTCCCTGGCCAGGTGGTAAGCTACTACCACAGTCAGGTGGGCCCACCTCTTCATCAGGGACAGCTATGCTACGCATTGAGAAAGCGCTCCCCTCTGAGAGGCATGCCAATACCGCCAGCAAACAAGTATTCCTTTTAACTTCCATCATTCAAGACCTCTTGTATCATGGTACTATTGATCAAGTCCCAAAATAATTCATGAGAAAAGGGTTTTATTCCAGGATTTTTCTAGTCCCCAAAGAAGGGTAGTGGGGGACCCATCCTAGAACTGTCCATACTGAACACTTACCTAAAGATACTATCCCTTCAAACTGCTTTCGCTTCAGACTCTTCTTCCTTTAATTTTCCCTCAGGCTTTCTTAATGTCATCAGATTTCAAGGACACCTACCTACACATCCCCATTTGCCCCACCTGCAAGAGATTCCTACGGTTTTTCTTGGACTAATTGCATTTTCAGTTTATTATGCTGCCTTTTGGTCTTTCCTCAGCCCCAGGAGTGTTTGCAAAGTGCCTAACATCTGTAGTAGATTTCTGCTGCACTCAAAGAATTCAGATTTGTTCCCCTGCCTGGACAACCCGCTGATCCATTCTCTTTCCCCAGAGATGATTCTTCAGCATCTTCTAACAGGTCTGGGTTCTATGAACTAGAAAAAAAAAAAAAAAACACAGCAGAGTTCCTGCACAGGACCTGGTGATTCTAGGATGCAGGCTGGACACAGAAAATGCATGCCTCCCCGGCCCAGGCGAAGGTTCTCAGCCTGTCCACTTATTTACAGGACCTCTGTTCTACAATGCATTGCCTAACAAAGGAGATGCTGAGGACCTTGGGATTCATGGCAGCCACCATCCCTATGCTCCCCCTGGCCAGACTACTTATTTGGAAATGTGACACCCCTTAGACCCCCTGATTCCCCTCCTCCTTTCTCACAAGAAGGAGCTTATGTGGTGGGGGGCACACAGGTCATTCTCAGTTTGGGATTACATTTCACACCTTGTCCTCCTGTCCAACAGGTTCACACAGGCACACCAGATAAGGCATGGGGAGGCATGGACAGGATCACACCAAGTGCAGTGGTAATGACAGCCCCATTTCCTGTAAGAGCACATCAGTCTGAAAGAAATGAGGGCTGTTCTGCAAACTGTTCAGATTTTTCTTACTTTTGGAGACCAGGATCACTCCAAGTGTACATCAGCCATGTGGTATGTAAGCCGGGAGGCACCAGGTCTTAACGGCTTTGCAGGTTAGCACAGGAGATGTGGAATTTGCCAACACAAATGAACATCATGTTTGCAGCCACTTGTATCCCCTCTCAGGATGGTATGTTAGCAGACTGCTTAAATCACCCCCTATAAAGTCCCCTTGAAGTGACCTTGAACAGAGAGGTCTTCCTCAACATCACACTTCAGTGTGGCACTCCTTAGATAGACCTCTTCTCTTCAAGCAGTCACCTCCTCATTTCCGCACCAGGGACTGTTGACCCACAGCCTGGAGGACAGATGCCTTCACTTTCCAGTGGACAGGGAAGTTCCTCTATGCCTTCCCTCCTCTGCCTCTTCTTTCAAAGATTTTTCTCAAGGCACAAAAGGAGATGGCCAAACTCCTTGTTACTGGCTCTATTTTGGCCAAGGCAACACTGGTTCCCACTGCTATTTCACATAGCAAAAAGAAATTACAAGAGGATCCCTCTACAGCTGGACCTGATTAGTCAGCAAAAAGGCTTGCTGCTCCACCTGAATCTTCCATCCCTCAACCTAACCCTATGGATGATAGGATTTTAATCTCTCAAAGACATCTGTTTTCTGAAAAGGTGGTACAAGTCCTACAACAGACTTAGGAGACCTACTACTAGAAAATCTTTCACAGTTAAGTGGAAAAGTTTTTCCCGTCTTTTGCTGCAAGCATAGTTGGGATTCACGCTTAGCACAGGTGTGTGTGTGGTACTACGATACCTCTGCAAGCTTCTTCAATCAGGCTTAGCCTTCTCACCCATAAAAGCTCATTTGTCTGCTATCAGTGCCTTACCTACCTCTTATGGCTAGGTTGGAGGTCATACTTTTCCTCAGGAGTTCTGCATTCTACCCACCAAGGAATCCCATCTCTTCTCATTAGGATCTTAATTTTCTGCTAGAAAAGTTTAGTCTGCCTCCCTTTCTGCCAGATTCTTTGACTTCTCTAATCTTTACTTCGAAAACCATCCTCCTCTTGGTCCTCATCTCTGGCAGGAGGGTTTCTGAGCTACAGGAGCTCATGGCCATCCACCTTTTTGCATTTTTTTACAGAGACAAGGTGACTGTCAGGGCTAACCCATCCTTCATGCCTAAAGTAGTGAATAAGCTTTCTCTCAATCACTCCATCTTTTCTGCTTCTTTTCCAGTCCCCAAAACAGGGAGAAAGAATATTGCATTCTTTAGATGTTATAACACGTTTTTTTTTTTTTGTCATCATTGCTTGTTTTTAGTGAGGTTTCGGAGTTTGTAAGTTATTGGGGGACTTGTTCTTCTATGCAATATCCCTTTTGTGCATTAGGCTGCATGTACAGTGAGAAAGTCAAGGTGCATGGAGAGATTTCACTCTTATTTTCCTAAGGGGAGCTAGGGAATTGAGCATATCCATTAAAATGCAATTGAATTTAAGAACAGCATCCTCTAGTGTTAGGCTTAGGTGGAAGGACCAGTTTATTAGAGGCGAGTATATTGTTGAACTTATCAGGGTTGAAATTAGTGAGACTACTGCATTGTTTATATTTGTATTGCCTAATGTGATGAAGAGAGAGCCTTTGAATGCTGGTTGGAAGGTGGTTGCTGATAAAAACAGGCAGTGTTTTGGTGTTATGGTACAAGTTAGGATTGGATACTAGGATCCAGTCAAGGATAGAACTGGAGTTAGTGGATTTCTATAGTGGGTAGAGGTGGAAATTAGTTAAGAAAAGCCATGGTGATTTATACTATAGGTAAGGGAGTTTGTGGTCAAGGTTAGCTAGTTGATGTTGACATCACCTGGTATTATTGTTTCATTTGGAAAGTAGTAGGAGATCCAGCAGAGAACATGTTCTAGAATGGGGATGTTATTTCCTGGGTGGATATATATATATATATACCAGCAATGCAAAGCTTTTTTTGGTTGTTTAGTTTGCAGTTGGCTAGTAAGAGTTCAGCAGGGTGAATCTTCGGGTGTGATGTGGGCAATTTGGAAAGGTTAAGCAGGTTTGAAAATATTATAGCTACACCTTCTCCTTTTTTTGTGGATCCTGTCAGACCGCAAGGAAGAATCTCAGTGTCTGATGTGAGGTTTAAGCCATGTTTTGGTGATAATTATGTCAGGTGAGTGGTGGGCAATCTGTGAGTGAAATTCTCTCTTTGTTGAGAAGCCTGTGAATATTCACAGAGATAATGGTTAAGTACTTGGTAGATGATTTGGAGTGAGTGGTGGATCGGGGTGTTTGTAAAGCGTCATGTATGGGAGAGCTATGGGAGCCAGGGTTGGGGTGAATATCTCCAGAGAAGAATATATTCTTGGAGATGTGTTGCAGTGTATGAATGTTAGAATTATTAGTTCCTTAGCAACTACCTATCTTCTACAATCTCTACTATATGGAGCCCCTCTCCTTACTAACCTGTCTTCTTCCATCTCCACTAAACTCGAAATCTGCTATAATAAAATCTCTAAATTTGCTACCAAATCTAAAACCTCTTCTCACCATTGTCTTTCCCTACAAACTCTGAACTGGCTAGAACTCCCTAACTACCTAGACTACCTCCAACTAACCACTGCTCACAAATTAATATTCTACCCTGAAAAATGCCCAGCCCTAGCAAACATCCTTCCGCCATACACCCCAAACAGATTTCTTAGATCTGAACACCAAAATTTAATCACCATCCACAAACTTAATCGCCCTGCTGGCCAGCTCCTTCTCTCCTACTCTCTTGGCAGGAAATGGAACTCTCTCCCTTCTTCTCTTAGAACAACATCTAACACTGAAGCCTTCAAAATCCAACTTTTCTCTTACTTATCCTCTAAACATAAGTGCACCTGCTTACATCCTACATAAATCTACATAAATTCCCCTTGAACCCTCTACATCCTTTCTCTTTACTCTATCCTAATACTATCTTCTTTTCTTCTCTTTTTCTCTCTCGATCACTGCTTGATCAAACTATATTCTACTCTCAGTTTATGTACTTTCTCTCTCTACTCCTCATATGTAAATATTGTAAATAGCATGTATCCTTACACCTTCTTTTCATACAGTCAAACCTGCTACTTGAAGGAAACTACTAAATCTATTGTATCTACCTTCCTGAATGATGTTTTTTGAAGTATACTGCGTGTATTTGCTTTTTTACTAACTGTATTCAATGTAATGTTATTCCAAATGTATATATTTTATTACTATCTTTTACACTATGTAACTTAGATTGTATTTGCTTTGCTTTTGGAGCTTTTCTCCCCGGGCCTCCACTGAAAATGGGTACGTTCTGGCCCAGTGGACTTCCCCAGTAATCAAACTGGAAATAAATAAATAAATAAATATTTGCACTTAGGGGTGAAGTAGTTTGAATTTGTGTATGAGAAGGTAAGACAGGTTAAATAAATGAGGTGTTATAGTGACAGGGTAAGGTTTATCCAAGTTAGCAGGTGAGTAAGAGTGTGTGGTAAGTTAATGGGGGAATATTTTGGTTTTATAAAAGGTAAGATGAGAAAGCAGGAGGAGGAAAGGAGTAATGACATGGATGACAGTAATGTTTTGGAAGGTAGGAAAGGAGGACTGATGGAATTCAGAGAGAAAAATAGTGGGTTAGAAATACAGTGTGGAAGAAGAGGTAGAGTGATGGGGAGGTGAATTCTGGTGGCAGAACTCAGGGAAGGAGGAGTAATGGATATGATATGCAATGTGTTTGTAGTTTTGAGTAAGTTGTAGCAAACTAGGGGAGGAGGTGTGATGAAGCGTGTGTCAAATTGGTTGGGATAAGTAAGAAGAGGAGGTGTGGTGAGGAAGTAGATGGAGTATGTAATTGGTTAGAGTGTACTGGAAGGGGAAGAGTTAAATGGGAAGGAAAAAGAATTGTGCAAGTATAAATGTAGATTAGGTGGGGGGGGGGGGATTGGGGATAGGGGAGCGGAGTGAAGCCTGAGCGTAGCAATTGCTGAATGGAACAGAGCTGAACTCACTGCTGTAATACAGTTAAAAAGAGAATAATAATCTGTGAGTAGTAGAATTCAGTAAGCTTAGTGGTAAGGAGTCAGGTAAAGCTATAGCAGCTGTTGTGAAGGGGGGATGTTAAGAGACGGACTTTGGAGCAAGGTAGAGGTTAAGCTGGAATAGTAGAGATAAAAGGAGAAAGAAGTATGAAAAAGACGTTTTGATCAGTGTAAAGGATGTGCAGAAAGAGTTAAGATAAAGAGGTGGTGGGACTTCCAAGATGGCTGCACACTGAGTAACAGCTTAATTCTGGCTTTCCCAGTCTGAAAACAGAAACTTAGCAGAAAAAGCCAGTGCACCAAGATTTCTGGGTAAATTTCAGTAACTGACTAGTGAGCGCACTTCCTGGATGCCAGGAAAAAGGGAATGTAAAGGACCTGGAGGGAAATCAGCTACAAAAGTTGAGGAAAAAATGCAGACTGGGAAAAGTACTGCAGTTCAGAAAGAAGCAATGCAAGTTCCAGATATGACTTCAGTAACCTAGAGAAGTATAAAGCAGCTTCACACAGACCTGGTTAAAATAAATGAAAAACTAATGGAGTATGTCAACACAAACAAAAATCTGAAAAAAAATGGCAGAAGCTTTAAACAGATATTCAGATAAGGTGACAGACCTGCAAAACTCAGAGGCTGAAATGAAGAAAAGACTGGCTGGATATGAGACTGCACAAGAAGAGATGTTTAAAAAATAATAGAAGACAGAGCATATAGGGAAAACCCGAGATTTTCTGCTGTACCAGTGAAGCTGAAAGGAACAGACTGTATTCATTTTATGAAAGCACAGATAAGCAACTGTACTGGTATTCCACAACAGGAATTGCTAATTGAAAAGGCACATTGTGTGTACGTTCCAAACCTGGCTGAGAAAACAACCTAGACCTATAATAGTAAAAATGCAATGTTACTAGCAGAAGGAGTTAATTCTGACAAAACTGTGGCAGAAGACAAAGTACTAAAAGTGGGAGACAGCGGAGCGTTTGTGGAGAATGACTATTCATTGCATGCCAAGCAGAATAGGATTACATTTATTCCATTATGTAGGGAATGTCAAGAAGCAGGTGTGAGATCCAAACTGCTGTGCCCAACTATCTTCAAGTTTCCCTGGAGGAACAAAAACAATTTTTGATGAAGTACATGCTAAGGGAGAAGTACAAAAGTTTGTCTAACACAAAATGAGCTATGAAACAGAAGGAGATTCTTCTTCTTCTTCTTTTGGTAATGAAGACCATAGAGAGACAGTGCCAGAGAAACATTTCCCTATGTTTCAACAGAAAATGTTTTAAAGTGGGGAAAAAAAACACAGAAGTTGACTAGAAGAATTGAGAGTGCACTGGAGATGAAACAGAGGGGGAGGGGGTTGGGAGATGGAGATAGGAATATAAAAAGAGAATCTAGGTCCTCACTTTGTGTGAGGTATTAACTGGAAATTGTCCACTTTTATTAAGCATCTGTTGGGTTGTTTGTTTCTGATAACCTGTTGCAGTTAAAAGCTTTCTCTAGAGGCTCCTTTAGTGTTTAAAACTTTCATTTAAAGGCTCACTGCTGCTTTTCTGCAGTTTGTGTCTAAGTAGTGTGGATATTTGTAGCATTGTCCATATTCAGGCTTGTATTTGGGCCTAGTGTTTTTGGAGGCTGTGTGTCTGAGCACATATTCAGGGACATCTTGGTTTAGCCAAAGCCATCAAGCATTTCAGTGAGAGATAGGGTTACCACCTGTCTCACTTTGCGAGGGACAGTCCCTCTTTGGGCAGTTGTGTCCTGACAAAAATATTAAAAATGGCAAATGTGAGACTGTAGGACATAATTATGTCCCATATTTTATGTAATAGTTGTATAAAATAGTTATTTCTGTATCTAAAATACTTAAATGTTACAAGAAACAGAATAAGCAACTAAACTGCTACAAGAATAAGCTTTTATTTAGGCAAAAAAGTTAAGTTCTATCCTTTGTACTGACCGTGGGTATGTGTCGGCCTGTAAAATCTGATGTGTGTCCCGAAAATGTCCCACTTTGGCCATTTGAAAAGGTGGCAACCCTAGTGAGAGAGAATTGTTTAAGGTCATTGGCTGACTGAGGTCACCTGGACTATGGCTTAGACTAAGCACCTCATTGGTTGTTTTGAGCTTTTTTTCTTAAAAGTTGTCTCAGGTTTCAACTTTCTGTTACCTAAGAAGTTAAGTTGAGTGTTTCTGCCATTTCACACTGAGCTAATCGAAGGAAGGGCACTGAGCAAACTCGGAACTATAATATATAACATTAAGTATCCTGTTTTTTTGCATATTTTGTTCTTTATTTCTTTATTTATAGCACTTTGTGTACTGTATATTTTTATAGCTAGTTTCACTGTGTGTGAGGTATTAACTGGAAATTGTCCACTTTTATTACGCATCTATTGGTGGCTTTGCAGTTGCCCACCCCTAGTGTAAATTTGATCTGGGACCCTCCTCCCAGTCTAGTGTCATTACCTCATTTTACCCAGTACAGGGAGAACATTTGAGAAGGCCAATCAGCTTAGTTTCTGCTACTCCTTTCTCTCTCTACACTAAAAAAAAAAAAAAAAAAAAAAAAATGTCTAAGCTTGTTTCCTGCCTTTCCTGTGGGTAGACTAGCCCGGATATAGATTTGCTGTGTCCAGGACTATTTGTAGGCTTCTAGGACCCCAAGCCTTTCTGTGTTGGAGGGAAGCCTAGCTTAATTTTGTTTCTTAGAACTAGCCAGTTTTTTTGTTTCAGCACTTGTTCAGAACTTATTGTAAGCACTAAATAAGCTACAAATTACTACAGCACTCAACTGTCCTCACTGTGTAGAGGAAAACAGATTATAGTACTTAACAAATAAGCACCTATCTAGGCATGTCTAAGGGTCAGCTCCCAGTGTTTTCTCCTGTCTACCTGATGAATCTGGGCATCTTGGGGCAATGCAGTAATTGCCTCATGTACATAGACACCCCTTTCCTCCTACCACCCAACACTACAACCTGTGAGAGATGCACTTATATAGCCAAACTGGAAGCAAAGCTCTCTTCACCCAAGACTGGACTAGACAGTCAAGAGGAGAAGGTAAACACTTGCACCACACCACACTCAGCACATAGTCCCTCAAAACCTACACCACCAAAACACACACACAGAAACACAAAACACACACCTACATTCGCGGAGGCTCTCAGTAAAAACCTGCTCAAGCAACAGGGACCTCCAAAGCAGAAACACAAGCAACCTCCACCCCCTAACACAACCCAAATGACACATAACCCACAAACTCAGTGTGCCACTCAACCACAGCCCATAAGGCATAACAACGTACCCAACACTCTAGTCATAGGTGACTCTATAGTGAGGCACACTGATGTTCCACTCACTAGGCTAAACAAGGAGAAAGTTACTGTCAGCTGCTTGTCGGGTGCCAGGATCCGCCACATAACACATGCACTCAGGTCACTCCACAACAAGTACAAATATGACTTGTCCATGTTGGTGTGAATGACCTGAGACATACCTCGTTGGACTACATGAAAAGGGACATGGAGGAGCTCTCCGATCTTGTAGCCCAGGTAGGTATGTCCCTAGCCCTGAGTAGCATCCTGCCATCACCCAGAATTATACCACAGTACAAGGACAAAATGATTGATTTCAACAATTGGCTAAGCTTCTGGTGTCATTCTAAGGGGATCAAGTATCTATCTGCCTGGGATAACATGATCGACAAGCCACGATGCTTTGCCAGAGATGGCCTACACCTGTCGCCCCTGGGATTCCGGATACTGGCTAAGGCTCTAGCCACCCCTATAGTGCCTTTTTTAGGCAAGGTTCAAATGACAAATTCACCACCCTAACAGGTACAGGCAAGAAGAATCTGAGGGTATTGCTACTCAATGCTAGAAGTCTAAACCTCAAAATGCACACTCTCGAGGCACTCCTTAAAATGGAGAACATCGACATCTGTGCAGTGACAGAGACCTGGTTCAAGGCTCCAGAGAGTACCCCTGCATTACCAGGCTATAATTCGTACCACAACTTTCGGCCACCTAACCTGGACCGAAACACTAAAGGCGGAGGCGTGTCCATATTCACACCTCCAGGCTAGTTGCTCAGCATAATGCATCCGAGATTATCCAAGTGCAACTAACTCTGGGCAAGACCACAATCCAAATTGTAGTTTGCTACAGATCCCCTACCATGCCCCAGGATTCCCATTCCTCATTTCTTAATACACTGGAAAATATTAGGGTACAACCTAACACCCTAATAATGGGCGATTTCAACTACCCTACCATTAACTGGGAAAACTACTCATGTACCAACTCTTGTGCTCAACGTTTTCTGGAATTCATAAATTCCAATGCCATAGATCAACTTATCCACACCCCCACCAGGGGCAGCAGTATCCTAGACCTGGTTATTACCAACATGGGCAACCAGTGCTCCACACCAGAGGTCAATTCCTCATTGGTCAGATCCGACCACAAGCTAATCACCCTAGACATCCACATCCCTCCCCCACCCCCCATTAGGGAAACAACAGTAAAAAATTTCTCCAAAGCCAGCTTCACGCTTCTTAAGACAGAAGTGGCAAACTTCACGACACCCATGCTGACGGACAATAGAGGTATGACTGCTGAATCCTACACAAATGTACTTTATAAGCACTTACACAAGTGCATGGATCGTGCAATCCCTAACAGAACCAAGATGCTATCCTCTATATAAAAAAAAAAAAAAGAATCCAATCTCGTGGTCCCCTGCCATAAACAAACTCTACAACAGACGAAAGAAACTGTTGCAAAAAAGAGTAAAATCCCATGATTGGATAAACTCCCTGGTCAGCTTCAGTAAGAAGCTGAGATCCCTCATAAAATCCTCCAAAGCTAGTTATGAAAACAAAATCGCCATTGACTCTAAAGACAACCACAAAGCATTCTATAGCTATGTCAAGAATCTCAATGGCAACACTCAGATCTGCTCTGAGTTACAGCACAATGGCACTAAATATACAGAACCAACTGATATTGCCAACATCCTGGCAGATAGGTTCAGTGCTAACTTTACCCCCCCCGTCATCCCCTAAAGGGCCCATCTCTATACCAGAAGAATGCAAAGTTCCTGTAATCACGGCTGCACAGGTAAAAAACACACTATCCAAAGCCAAGAACACAGCATCCATGGGACCTGACGACATCCCAGGCTGTGTTCTACATGAACTACAGAACGAACTGGCACCCCACCTAAGGACCATGTTCAGTCATAGCCTCACCTCAGGCTATGTGCCCACTGAATGGCGCACAGTGACAGTTATCCCACTCCACAAAGGGGGAGCCACCACAGACCCCAGAAACTACCGCCCCATTAGCCTGCCTAGCCTGGTCTGCAAGGCTAAGGAACGTTTCATCATGGAACTTATAAACAATGACATTGGTAATCTCCAAACTCAGGACCCCACCCAATTCGGGTTTGTAAAAGGCAGATCATGTCTCCTAAACCTGATAGACTTCTTTGAAGCAGTCACCAAAGCTGTAGATGAGGATAAAGTGGTTCACACAGCCTATCTAGATCTCGCCAAGGTTTTCAACACCATTCCCCACTCTGGAATTATAGATAAACTCACTAAACTCTAGGTATAAATCCCTATGTCACAAGATGGGTTGCCAACTGGCTCACTGACAGAACCCATACTGTGAAAGTAGCAGACTCCAAATCCAACTTCAGACCAGTGACAAGTGGAGTACCACAGGGTTCAGTCCTGGGTCCTCTCCTGTTTGGTATCATCTACTCTGAAGTACAGGCCAACACAGAAGGTCTTTGGCTAACAAAGTTCGCAGATGACTGCAAACTAGGAGCCATAATCAAAACTCCAAAAGATATGGACATCCTACAAAAGGACCTCGCTGAGACAGATGCCTGGTGTCAAAGCCATGTCCTCAAGCTCTGCCAAAAAGTGCATTGTCATCCCTTTTGGTAAAACCTCAGTACCCATGAACTACCACATAGGTGGTAGTCTACTTAACACCGAAAGTGTGATAAGAGACCTTGGGACACAGGTGGACAGTAGTCTCTACTTTGATAATCACATCGCCACAGTAGTCAGGAAATCCTTCTTCGTGGCACACCTCATCACAAAAGGTTTCTCATCCAGGAAAAAAGAGGTCATTGTTCCCCTCTACTCGTCACTCATTAGACCCATTATAGAGTACAATGCCCCTTTTGGTATGCACCTCACAAGACATCTACAGCAACTGGAAAGGCCACAGAAATACCTCACAAAGAGGATTACCAACCACAAAGAGATGCCCTATGCAGACAGTCTCAAAAAACTGCAGCTTTACTCCGTTGCATATCGCCTACTCAGAGGCGATCTCTGCCTAACACACAAAGCTATGTCAAACCCAGAGCTTTTAGACATGCTCCACTTAAAGAAATCCCAATCCCTACGAGCTACATGCTCTAGGGGCCTAAACCTTGTCACCACAATAAACAGAACATGCTGGAGGGATAGATTCCTGTCCCAGAGACTTCCCATACTCTGGAACAAACTGCCTATCTATATCAAACAAATCTCCTCATTAGCACTCTTCAAGAAAAATCTTGATGATTGGAAGGGAGATAGGAAATTCACCCCGGGGATCACTTCTGTGGCTCTGCTCAACAGTGGCACAGGAAAATAATTTTCTTGTGTGGCAAAAGTCAGGGTACCTTTGGCTAGGCTTATATAGGCCCTAGAGCCAATAGCCTAGTACCTACCTATGAAATATTGGACTTCCTTGGAGTTTGCTAAACGTCTAGGGGACTCCAAAGCATATGCCCTACTTTCATGTCATTAATGTTCAGACAAATACTCAGGAGGGGGAAAGAGGAGAGGGGAGAGTTAACTGCAAGTAAAACAACATTTCTTTTTAACAGTATTATGTAAGTGGTGCACGATTTTTTCTGCATGTTATAGTTTTTTTCAGTTATTTTTAAGTGTAATGAGGCTACTAATATAAATGGGCATTTCTCTTTCTCACTTCTCTCTTTCCAGTTTTAAGAAATGTAGGCACTGCAGTGTAAAAAAAATGGATCTGGTTAAAAGAGCATGACAAAAAAGTAGGTGGTGGGGATGATGGACATTCAAGTTAGAAGGGGGGGTGGGGGAATTGGAGAAGGTTTAGATACAGACAAGAGCAGTTAGAAACTGAGTGCAGGAACAGGATTTATAAATGCATAACAAAATTGCTACATATTATGGGAGAAAAAAGTTAGGCAGTATCCATCTTGAGTAGTGGTTGCTAGATGTTTTATTTTGGGTTCTGTTAAGGGGCTGGCAAAACTGCAACTGTAATCTTGCCCTTGGCAGTGTGCACACTAGAACGATATTTACAAAAATGGTGAAGGAAGCTTAGCCAAGCATACTTATCTGTTTTTCAAAGTAGGGGCACTGGAGAGAAGTAGCTGGGTGCAGCAGTCTTTCGAGCAGGAGATAGAATTTTAATTTTATGAATGGATTGGTCTGCCTGTATTGTGCAGTGGGCTGTAAGGAGAGAAATAAAAAAAAGAAGAGATGCTATAATAGAGTTACTGGTGGACAGAGCAAAGGGTGTAGACAGAGAAAAAGAGCATGTTAATACACCTGCATAAATAGCGATGACTATCGAAACCAGCTACCAACAACAGAAAATCAAAGAATCTAAGCTGGAAACCCAAAATTGGATGCACGATAAATGAAACCCGAAATGAAAACGTAATGCGTTCTTTTAATAGACCATAAAAAACGAATTAGATATTAACATTTAGCTCTTTCATCCACATTATGGTGGACTTCTTCAGAATGTCTAACAAGCAGTTCTCAGTTTATTTAAAAACTTTTTGGCGCCAAAAGTCCACCCACCTTGAATTTTAAAGTGATATAACAATAAAACTTTCCTGCTATGTTTAAGGTTGCCACCCGTCCCATTGACAGTGGGACACTCACGGGTTGAGCTGCCTCATCCCGTTGCCCGCTGTGGAAAGTAGTGGGACTTGAAAAGTCCCGCTTTTCAATCGCACTGAATTGCCGTGGAAAAGCTGCAATTACTTCCGGATTTTCCACGGCAATTCAGTTACATCACCAATCCAGACCTGCAGGCAAA
This sequence comes from Protopterus annectens, assembly GCF_019279795.1. Lineage (NCBI taxonomy): Eukaryota > Metazoa > Chordata > Ceratodontiformes > Protopteridae > Protopterus > Protopterus annectens. Next base: position 1,302,174,825 of record NC_056732.1, read on the forward strand.
GCTGCTGCCTGTTAGGTCCGGGTGCTCTACTTTTGTGCAGCAATTGGCTGCAATTCATGAAAGGGGTGGGGATTGGGGCAGGAAGAGCCCTGCAAAGAATCGCGGCTGTAGGAGCGCTTTGTTTTAAGCGCTTCTACAGCCGCTAAAAAAAAAAAAAAAGATTTTTTTTTTCTAACAAGCCAGTCAGCCAGCCATCCATCCATTCTTCCAACCAGCCAGCCATCCATCCATTCTTCCAACCAGCCAGCCATCCATCCATTCTTCCAACCAGCCAGCCATCCATCCATTCTTCCAACCAGCCAGCCATCCATCCATTCTTCCAACCAGCCAGCCATCCATCCATTCTTCCAACCAGCCAGCCATCCATCCATTCTTCCAACCAGCCAGCCATCCATCCATTCTTCCAACCAGCCAGCCATCCATCCATCCATTCTTCCAAACAGCCAGCCATCCATCCATCCATTCTTCCAACCAGCCATTCATTCATTCATTCATTCATTCATTCATTCATTCATTCATTCATTCATTCATCCAGCCAGCCAGCCAGTCCATTCATTCATTCATTCATCCAGCCAGCCAGCCATTCATTCATCCAGCCAGCCATCCATCCATTCATTCATTAAACCAGCCAGCCATCCATCCATTCATTCATTAAACCAGCCAGCCATCCATCCATCCATTCATTAAACCAGCCAGCCATCCATCCATCCATCCATTCATTAAACCAGCCATCCATCCATCCATCCATTCATTAAACCAGCCATCCATCCATCCATCCATCCATTCAACCAGCCATCCATCCATCCATTCAACCAGCCAGCCATCCATCCATTCAACCAGCCAGCCATCCATCCATTCAACCAGCCAGCCATCCATCCATCCATCCATTCAACCAGCCAGCCATCCATTCATCCAGCCAGCCATCCATCCATCCATTCAACCAGCCATCCATCCATTCATTCAACCAGCCATCCATCCATCCATCCATCCATTCATTCAACCAGCCATCCATCCATCCATTCATTCAACCAGCCATCCATCCATTCATTCAACCAGCCAGCCATCCATTCATTCAGCCAGCCAGCCATCCATTCATTCAACCAGCCAGCCATTCATGTAGCCAATCAGTCAGCCACCCATCTATTCAGCCAGCCATTCTTCCAACCAGCCAGCCAGCCATCCATCCATTCAGCCAGCCAGCCATCCAGCCAGCCATCCATCCAGTCATTCATCCATCCAGCTGCTACTCCCACCAACCAGCTAGCCACTCCAGCAACCGGCCAGCCAGTCAGCTAGCCACTTCAGCAGCCAGACAACCAGCTCCTCCAGCAGCCAGCCAGCTAGCCACTCCAGCAGCCAACCGTCATACCCATAACAGCATGTCCTTCACTGCTCTTGTGGTGATGTCATGGTAGAGGGTGTGGCCAGTGTAATTGGCCACACCCCCATGTCCCACTTTGGCCCGCTGAAAAGGTGGCAACCCTAGCTATGTTAAGCAGTGTCATGGTGATCTGACGATTACCTAAACTAAATCTGCTATAACCTATAATCCGACAATAAAACCTTGTACAAACACACTAAAAAATATATATATATATTAACAATAAACATATATAAACAATACATAAGAATATATAAAAATCATTCTATATCTGATTAATTCTTCACAATAATAAAGACTGCAATTTAAATAGCTGAAGTATTCTTAAAGTAAATGTATATATAAATATAAATGTACATATGTATCAGTAAAGGTACATGAATGTACCTAATTTTTTTAAAAAATGGAGGACTATCCTGTTATACACAATCCATCAACCTAACAAACTATCCTGTTACATAAACTATAATATATCCCATATAGATATTGTAACAGTTACATGTTCAAATTGTTAACATTGTAGCGACACATCGTTTTCATCGTCATCTTGCGTCATTCTAACGCAGTATTAAAATGGGTTTTATAGTAATATGTTCATTTAATCCTGGTTCCCTGGCTGCATCAGTAAATATTTGCCAAAATATTTCCTTTTTATTTAAACAAAGCTTTGGTGTTCCCACCTCGTGGGTCTATCAGTTGGTCAATAATATCAAATTTGAAAGTATGCGCTTCACTCCGAATAGCTATGTGTCTATATAGTGCGTTATTCATATTCTTAGTTCTTATACTGTACATGTCAGATCACCATGACACTGCTTAATATAGCAGGAATGTTTTATTGTTATATCACTTCAAAATTCAAGGTGGGCAGACTTTTGGTGCCAAAAAGTTTTTAAATAAACTGTGAGAACTGTTTGTTAGACATTCTGAAGAAATCCACCAATAGTGTGGATGAAAGCGCTTAATGTTAATATCGAATTCGTTTTTTATGGTCTAGTTCCGTTCGATTCTCCGCTAGAGCGTCTTCTGTGGAGACATGCGTGAATGGGTGTAGCTTTGTTGAAGGTTGTGAGTTAGAGCCGGCAAAAATCAACTGCCAATCATTAGCAGACCGGAGTTCCGCTGTGGCGACCCCTAACCTGGAAAAGCCGAAAGACACAACAACAACATGGTCTATTAAAAGAACGCATTATGTTTTCATTTCAGGTTTCATTTATCGTGCATCCAGTTTTGGGTTTCCAGCTTACATTCTTTGATTTTATGTTGTTGGTAGGTGGTTTCGATAGTCATCATTGTTGAAATGGATGTTACTAATGATATACCGAATATATACCTAGACCGGGAAAAAATGTTAAGGCTTCAGTCAGAAGTCCACATTTTGAAAGACGAAATAACCCGATTGAGGGAGTTGTTTGCTCAGGCGGACAGCGGAAAGCAACATTTATTAGACTTACCACAGTCAGTATGTACTGAATGGAGTTTTACCACACCGGAGATACCTAATGGCCAGGGGTCTGGTCACAGTCGAACTAACGAGAGGGTTGTGGATGATGTGAACAGCAGGGATGAGGCTATAAGTAGGAGTCATACATCTGATAAGGAATGCACCTTTGACTTTTCTATGTTTAAAATGAGTGAAGAAAGCGAACGAACGGGTACGAGACCCAAACGCCGTATGAATGTTAAAACGTATTCAGCGGCTGTTAACAAGACTCTCGCCAACCCTAAAGGTACCGTTATTTGTAGTTCTATCCCCAAGGGCAATAGGACTTCTGAAACTAGTATTGGAAGTGATGTTAACCAATTGGACTACTTTTTGGCAAAGGACTTTAAATTTAACAATGATAATCAAACTGAGTTATGATCCAGTTCAAGGAACACTGCTATTAAAGGAACTTTAAAAGATTTTATATTCAATTTGGGTAAAAATTTGACAGCAATTAAGGGTATAAAAATTAGACCATGCTTATTTGAGTAAATGTATAACACTAAAAATTGTACCAATGGTACTGAGATTTTTCAAAGTTCCTATGGGAGTGCAAATGGACGAACATACAAAAAATGATTTTAATACATTATTTGATAAATTTGGTGTAGAATTTGAGTTTACTTATCAAGAAAAAATGATGAAAAATTATGTAAATTATTGGCTGAAGTAGAGAGATTGAATAATAATATTGTCAATGATTTGCTATTCCCTCAATGGAAAAAGCTGTATGAAAAGCAATACAGCTACGCAGATAAAAAGGCACAATCCATATATACTAAAAAAAGTAAAAAAAAAAAATAGAGAGAGATTTGAATCAATATAATAATAAACAGGTATACGTGTGGAAAGAGAAGGGACAATAAGGGAATCCGGTCTCTTCTAATAATATTAGAAATAATGGAAATAATGAGAGATATGAAAGGCAACATTTTTACAGGGAAAGAAATTATGGAACCAATATAGAGCAGAAGAAAAATTGGAAATGGAGGAAACAGAGACAACAGTTGAACCGGACACATCATGTAGATTTTTATGGGGAAGAGAGAATGAGATTAGATTATTAGAAAATTTACCATGTGATGAACAAATAGAATCTTCTGATGAGATTGTAAAAAGTTATAATAACTTTAATGTCTACAATTATACCAGTGTAGACATAAGACAAGAACAGTTTACATTATTAGCAAGGGGATGAAATTTATACCTAGACCTAGATTTAACTCTGTAGATACTATAATTTAAATCAAGTTATATACTCGTAAACTAAATTTAGCTCTTTTTTTTTCAAAAATAATTCACTGATTCAAGAACACGGAGAATTAAAGAAAAAGATCACATATATACCTCCACCTCACCCTAACGTAATCACATTTGAAAAATCAGTGACCAATGAGAATTATAAAATAAATAGACATATGACCAAACATAATGATTATGACAACTTGACATTGGGGGAAAGACAAGTATTAGAAAAATTGATATACAACTCAGATATACAAGTTATGAAGCCAGACAAAGGGGGAGGAGTTCTGTTTAACACATTTGATAATGTCAACGAAATGTATAAGATACTTTATGATACAGCGAATTATGAAACTATATCCATTAATGAGATAAATATAGGATATAAAAGAATAGATCTATGTCTGGAAGAATTTTTACTAGACAATCGTATTACTTTGGATATATACAGTTATATAAAAGTGGAATATCCTATGTTGGCGAATATAGTTGGAATACCTAAAATTCATAAAAATGTTAAACAAACCCCCCTTTCGTCCTATAGTCTCAGGCCGAAATTCTAAAATTTACCCATTGGGAGTTATTATTGATAGATGGCTTAAACCGATGTATAACAACATTACACATCTGGTCAAAGATTCATGGTCATTTCTTGCTAATTTGACTACTAATGTATGGAAGGAAAACATTATCTTTATGACTATTGATGTCATTGACTTATTTTCATGCATAACAAAAGAGCAGGGACTTGAGGATTTTTGTAATTGTTTAAAAAATTTTCAGATTTGGAATGGGATAGGATTAATTTAATAATGGAACTTATGTCACTAGTATTGGAACACAATTATATCTATTTTGAAGGGGAGAACTTTAAACAAACCAGAGGAGTAGCGATGGGGGCGGCCTGTGCCCCCATCTACGCCAATCTGGTTATGCTGGAATGGGAACAACTAAATTATTCACTAGTAGTTATTATAAACAAATAACATATTACTCCAGGTTCTTGGACAATATTTTTGTGTTATGGGAAGGTGATATGAATAGCATAACACCCTTTATTGAATTTTTGAATACATCCAGCACATTTTTGAAATACACTTACACATGCAATAGTAATGGTATTGCATATTTGGATACCTACATTTCAAAGACCAATACAGGATTTAAGTCCAACATATTTAGAAAAAAAAAACAGTTGCCACCCTAGAAGAATGATGAAAAACATATTTAAAGGTCAGTGTATACGGGCGGCCAGTATGACATCTGATTATGAAGATATGATAAATAAAATTGAATATATAGGTAATATGTTTACATCTAGAGGGTATCCTATTCACATGTTGAACGACGTAACCGAATATGTGATAAGTGAATGGGGTAAAAAATATCCCCCTTTATTAGGAAAAGAACTGTTTATCAATAGAGATATAATTGATAATAAGAACATAGTACAATACAGTCGAGCATGCATTTTAGAATATTCTCCTTATGTGGATAATATTAAAAATATAGTGAGAAAAAATTGGAATATGTTGGTGGTGGATGAAGAAATAAAGAAAATATTAGGCGAGTCCCTGATATTTGTACATGAAATGGGGCCCAACCTAAAAAAGAAGCTTGAAGCTGGACCATTGAGAAGAATTAGGAATGATCTAGGTAGATACACCAAGAAATGTGGTTGTTGCAAGCAATTTTATGCCATTTTAGAAACAGAAAGTATAGTGCTGGATAATGTAACAAGAACTACTATCAAATTCAAACAAGGTAATTGTAACACCAGAAATATTTATTTAGCTAAATGCACGTTATGTACAAGTTATTATATAGGAAAGACGGAACGTCAGTTCAAGAAGAGAATATATGATCACATGTACAGTATAAGAACTAAGAATATGAATAACGCACTATATAGACACACAGCTGATTGGGGTGAAGCACATACTTTCAAATTTGGTATTATTGACCAACTGATAGTAGACCCACGAGGTGGGAACACCAAAGCTTTGTTAAATAAAAAGGAAGTATTTTGGCAAATATTTACTGATGCAGCCAGGGATCCAGGATTAAATGAACATATTACTATAAAACCCATTTTAATATTGCATTAGAATGACGCAAGATGACGATGAAAACTATGTGTCGCTACAGTGTTAACAATTTGAACATGTAACTGTTACAATATCTATATAGGATATATTATAGTTTGTATGTAACAGGATAGTTTGTACAGGATAGTCCTCCATTTTTAAAAAAAATAGGTACATTTATGTACCTTTACTCACAGATATGTACATTTATATTTATATATACATTTACTTTAAGAATACTTCAGCTATTTAAATTGCAGTCTCTATTATTGTGAAGAATTCATCAGATATAGGACGATTTTTATATATTCTTATGTATTGTTTATATATGTTTATTGTTAATATATATATATATATATATATATATATATATATTTTTTTTTTTTTAGTGCGTTTGTACAAGGTTTTATTGTCGGATTATAGGTTACAGCAGATTTAGTTTAGGTGATCGTCAGATCACCATGACACTGCTTAACATAGCAGGAATGTTTTATTGTTATATCACTTTAAAATTCAAGGTGGACGGACTTTTGGCACCAAAAAGTTTTTAAATAAACTGTGAGAACTGTTTGTTAGACATTCTGAAGAAGTCCACCATAGTGTGGATGAAAGCGCTAAATGTTAATATCTAATTCGTTTTTTATGGTCTGTTAAAAGAACGCATTACATTTTCATTTCGGGTTTCATTTATAGTGCATCCAATTTTGGGTTTCCAGCTTACCTGCATAAATAGCACAGTAGGTATCAGGTACACAGCCAGCAGTATTTGATGCGACTGCTGTACTACAGTGTGATAGATTGTGTGTTGTACTGGTGTGTGTAACAGCTTTTCAGTTTATTAATTCCACAGAGGAACACTTCATTTTGCCATCTATCCAAAGCTCTCGACGACTGTCCCTGCTTTCATGTCATAGGTTTGCCCTGTCCGTTGTAAAGGTTTTGAATTTCTGGTAAACTGCAATTAGTTAATAATACCAGACAGAGTTTCATGCTTCATATTTTTTTATTGCTGACATTTGATTACCAGGAAGGTCCGACTAGGCAGAATCCAATTTTCAGAGGAAACCTGAGGAGAAAAGCTCCAAATTATTACAAAACATTTTAAAAACAATGATTTTACAATCTTCAAAAATAAAACAGAAACATATGCAGTTTAAATAATTATAACAAATTAGACACAATATAAAAACATTGGTGAAGAATTGATACAAGGTTTATGATCTTTTAATATTTTTAGAAATTTTAGGCAGTTTGTAGAGAAATTAAAGGTAAGTTAGTCTAATACAAATAGGAGTTGTAATAGGAAGTGAGGGGAAAACAAGGTTTATGGTATATTTAGAGAGAATCAGAGATGAGAATTAGATAGCAGTAGTGGAAGTTAGTGAAGAAGGGAGAGTAAGGAGGTATAAGGAATGAAAACATACTTGTTCACCTTTAGGGATACAAGTTATCCTGGTTTTGAGCAAGAACCAGAGTCATATTTTAGCCAAGAAGTCTTTCAGAGTGCTTTTGAAAGATGAGATGGTGGTTCTAGACCTGATAGATATAGTTAAGGAGTTCCAGGCCTTGGCAATCTTATATGAATATAGACAATGCCCAGCAGATTTGCTAGGTTTGTAGACAGGAGTTTTTGGTCACTGGATCATAATGATCGACTGGGAACATAGTTGTGTAGAATGTTTGTTTTTTTGGTGCTGGACAGGCAGATGGATGCTGGATAATATTATAGGTGGTAGGAAGTGTGTATGTTCATTGATGTGGCAGTTCTAACCAATTTAGGCTTTTCAGTGCTATACAGTGGTGGGTTCTGAGTGGGGTATTTGCTGCAAATTTAGCAACTTTGTTATAGCATTGTTCAAGTTTCAATTTTTGTGAAGCCTACAAGTTAGTAAGGATGCGAGCACCATAAAGAAGAGTGGGGAGGAGATGAGTAGTGGCAAGTTTAGTTTTAGTTGCATTGGTGAGAATTTTGGCTCTGTAAAGCATCCTTAGTTTTTCATGAGTTTTTCTTGTGCAATTTTGTGTATGCAGGTCAAATGTAAGATAATCATCCACTATCACTCTAATATTTTGCTATAAGAAGACTTCAGTGGTTGCATTATCAAGAGAGACCTTTAGATTTAGTTTTTTCATGAAAGAAGCATTTAGGAAAAAAAAGTGGTAGTTTGGTCTTTTTTGGTTGAGCGTGAGTTGAGTTACAAAGCCTTGTTTCAGTGACTGCTAAAGCTTCCTGAATTTTTTGGAGGTGTACCCTGTCAGATGTGCAAGTGAGTGGAGTCATCTGCGTATTGTATTAGGTTGGCCTGTTTTGTGGAAGTATAGAGTGTTGGTGAAAATGTTAGAGGAGGGAACCAAGGATAGAGCCTTGTGGTACACCAGTGGTGATTGGGAAGTAAGGAGAAAGAGTAGAGTGCCATTTTACTGACTGATACCTATTGGGCAGGTAGCCTTTGAATCACAGAAGAGTGGACTGAAAGAGACCTAGTCAGGACATTTGAAGTAGAAGTTTGCTGTAACAAACTGTGTCAAAGGCTTTAGACAAGTGTAGAAATAAGGAAGGAATTAGTTTGCCTTTATCTCTAGCTTTATTGACAGTACCTATATAGGTTAGAAGGGCAATATTAGTACTATAGGAAGGACAGAAGCCATGCTGTATAGGATATAGGAGGTAGTCTCGCAGGAGGTAATCTAGTCATTGTTTTTGAATACATTTTCAAGTATTTTGGCAAGGGAGATATGATTGGTACAAGTCTAATGTTAATGTCTGGTGAAGTTTCTCCTTTGTGCAGAGGGATAATGTGACTTTTTTCAGAGAGAGGAAACGTGAGATTCCTGGATTGACCTATTTATAAGGATGGAGACAGGCTAAGCAGTGCTATTGGCTGCTATTTTTAGGTACTCACTTGGAAGGTCATCAGCTGAAGAAGAGTGACAGTTTTAGTTTGAGTAGTTTTATATAGGATGTGGGCATAGGTTTAAAGGTGAAATTGGATGTGGTGATATGTGGCTCTTGGGCAGGGTTGGGATTAGATGTTGAGGAATACTTGGTTAGAGATGCTTTACTTATCTATAAAATAAGAGTTTTAACTGTTTTGCAATTTCTAGTGGTGAGTTGTATGGAGAGGTTTGGGTTGAATTTTTGGATGAGATGAAAGATTTCTTTAATAAATGTCCAATTTTTAGGGTTGTATTTAGTATTACTTTGAAAGTTGTATAGTATCTCTTTTTTGTCTTCAATTATTTGCTTTTTAGTATGATTGCTAAGCGCATTATGAATTTTTCAAGATATTGAGGTTTTATATTTTTGCCATTCTTTCCATGCTTTTCTTCATTGTTCAGAAATTGCTTGTTGATGCAAAACCTGTTATATTAACTTTTATAAGTGAATTGTAGACGTATTTAAAAGCTGTCTGTGATTTGCTTTTCTGTCCTCCCATTATTTTGGATTTCTCCGGAATTCTTAAATCAAAGATGTTGAGAGGTATGCTGTTGTCTGTCCAACAGTGCAAGGGTTTTTACCAGCTTTCAAATACGGTAAAGCACTTCACTGAGAGTTTCTTTCTTTTTTTCTGTAACTGGTATTCTCCAAACATCTAGAATGTGTTTGATGCACAAATCTGTAGTTTTCTCCATACACCTTGCTAAGAATCTTATCCTGTTCCATCCTACTTTTACCTTCCATTTCAAAATAAAACTGTTTATCGAGTTATTCTCTGACTGGATAATTGACTGGGCAAGTGCTCAGCATACAGTAAACCGAAACACAAGTTTATTAATCTTAATAAATATTAGTCCACTGAAGTAACTAAAGTAAAAAAAGAAAAAGAAAAAATTGCAGATTTTAGAATAAGAAAGCCCAGTTTATAAGTTGAGGACATAATTATAACAGAAGGAAATGGTAAACAAAACCTTTCTGCTTGGATCTTTATACCATGAAAATTTGAATGCTACTTATAGTGTAGAGTTTACACTTCACTTTACTTTGAAGGTTGGGTGGAGATGCCCTTGAAAATGAACAGTTTGTTTTTTTTTTTTTTTTTGTACAATTAAATAAATGGATAGGACTCTAGGACTCCTTTTATCCACATTCTAAACCCATGGCAAGGATAAAAATGATGAACCGAGATAGAATGGCTCTATTCATGCATAATTATATAATTACAAGTTTTGACAAAATAAATTCACAGCTGAGTAAAGCGATGGAGCAATTTGAAGGAGCAACTTAAAGTAAACAAACAAATGTAATCACAGAGATATGCACAAAGCTCCTTTGCACTTTATTCCAAACAATGAGCAATAACTTTTTTTTTTTTAAGTACATGTTGCCCACCCTGCCAGCTGATCATCAGCCCTGTTGTGGCCAGTTGTCTTATTCCCATCACTGTGCAAAGACTTGACTGAGAGGAACCATCACCGAAGCCAACCATTGGGGTGGTTCTTGTATTTTTTTTTTTAATGACCTCAATCCTCATAGGTGCTGAAGTATGCTGGGAAGGTGGGATGTATTATTGCGTAATAGTACTTGACATACTTTAAACCATTAAGAAGCCATGCAGACATGGAAGGTAGTTACTCCAGTCTCCACTTGAGAAGTCTGACCTCCCTGCATGTTTTCCAAGCATGCTTACCCCACCCCCACCCCCGGGAGAATTTTTTTTAACACCTTTATTAAATTATCACGACATAGGCGCTCATACATTAATAGAAAAGAAAACAAACCATATTTACATTTTTTCCATTTACACACATTATACATAACATGTTTTCTTTTGTTGTAGCAACTGTTTTTCAATCCGCTATTACATTGCTAAATTTAAGCCTTTCCTTAAACGTCACTTCTCTTCCTGAATATTATTCATGTGTTGTTCCAACCGGTTCCATTTATTTCTATGTAATTTACTCCTTCCATTTTCTAAAGCTCCTGTTCCCGTTATTTCATCTGGTTTACAATATTCAGTACTTCAAATACAGTTGGTTTATATTTTGATTTCCATTTTATAGTATCCCCCTCTCCAGGAAGAATAGAGCAGGCCATGCCCCCTTTATTGCTTTTCTCCCGTTCCTGGTTCTTCCACTGTGGGATTTGTTAATCAAACCCTGGTCACCTATATCATGGTCAGAGCTTCTTCCTTCTTTGCCACTGAGCCAGGCAACATTGTCTGTCTGATGATAGTGTAGGTGTTCAATATGTTTAAGTGCATGAGCTGAGAGATTGGGAGGATGTTACCCCAGACAGTGACCACTTTAAACTTTGTCATTGATTGGGAAGAGGAAAATTCTAACCTTTTGAGTACAAAAGTAGAGTTGGGGTTACAGAAGGCATCTGTAAACATGAGCATCTTGTCTTGCACCAGTGTACATAATTTCATCCATGTTTATTATGGTGATATGCAAAAATCCAAGAAATACTCATAACCTAAAACTGTACAGAACATCTTGTACAATCACAAGAAATGTCCAGTTTTTATGGATTTTCATACCATCCAATATCAGAGCAGAATCAAATGTAAATACTTCCTTCCACAACTACAGTAGTTCCTGTCAACTAAAAGTTCGCAGCAAAACCAAGATAGCACCAGTGGAAGAAACACGGCTCCTTTTCTTTTTAACAGCTTTATTTGCGAGAAGGTAACAAAACACAGCAGCAGCACGTAAATCCAGCAACCAGCTCCAAACACATTAACGCTATGTCTCCACACCTGCGTTTTCGTTTGAACTCACTTCCTCAGATGCACAAGAATAATGCTTACTCTTCCCCTTCAACTTAAATACTGTTGCTAATTAGATAATTAAAACTCTTAATGCAATAAAAAATTCTTAATTACACTAATCCATCATAATTACGGAAGGTTCTGTTACGGCCCCTATAGCCAAATGGCTAGATTGTAAGTTAAAGGGAGTGGTTAAGGAAGGCGCAGGTGTGGTCAAAGATTCATGGGACCTACTTCGGAACCTTAAGAAGGAGTTTTTTGATGAAGAACTAGTCTTTATATCCTTAGACATAGTGGACCTTTTTTCATCCATTCCATACAAAGAGGGAATGGAATGGTTTGAGGAGGCATTGATCAACTATGGAAAGTTTACGCATAATGAATTTTGTCTAATTTTAACATTAATGGACCTTGTTTTGAAAAGTAATTACTTACACTTTGAAGGTGAATTTTTTAAGCAGACAAAAGGAATTGCTATGGGTGCAAATTGTGCACCCATATATGCGAATATTATTCTGGCAGCATGGGAGCAAAAGTATGTGTTGAATTCACAGTTTAAAAGCTGCTGGAAAATGTATAAAATGTTTCTGGATGACATTTGTTTATTATGGGTGGGGTCAGAAGCTGAATTTGAAGCCTTTTTTCACTATATTTCCCAAACAACCTCCTTTTTGTCATTTACTTATTCAAAGAGTGTGGAATGTCTGAAATATCTGGACATTTTTGTTGGAAAAGGAGAAGGGGAATTTTACTCTAAAGTATTCAGAAAGGATAATTATTCTAACTCCTTTTTAGCATATGAGAGTGCACATCCCCACCACCATAAAAAGGGAATAATTAAAGGACAGTTTGTCCGAGGTAGTCGGATGTCCTCTAGGGATTGTGACTTTGATGAAGAATGTAACAAACTATATGGGATGTTTATGGACAGAGGGTACCCGAGCAATTTAATTGGGGGAATTGAAAAGGAGGTTAGGAATGGAAGACTGGGTAAATATCAGCCTATTTTAGGGAAGGATGATGGTCTCAAGGAGGTGAATAATATTGAAAAGGACATCTTTGATGCGAAAAATAATTTTATACTAGATTATAGTGGGGAGGCAAGAGTCATCAGAAGAATAGTGGAAGAAGAGTGGGCAAAGTTTAGTGAATTCTCTGATCTAGGAAGCTTGTTTACACAACCCTTGAAATGTACATTCAGAAAAGGAAAAAACTTGAAAAATTTCTTTGAAAGGAAAAGTAAGGAAAATACCACTACCAGGGAGAGAAAGGGTACATTTAAATGTGGGAGGTGCTCCCAGTGCCCTTTTATTTGTAACAAAGACACAATATATGTGAAAAGTAGGGATATTTTAGTTCAGAGCAAGCAATACGCTAATTGTCAGACCAAAGGCATAATCTATTTGAGTATATGTAAGAAATGTGAGGCATTTTATGTGGGGAAGTCTGAAAGAAGACTAAGAGATAGAATTTACGAACATAATTATGAAATAAAGACAAAATGTATGTGTAATGCCCTGTTTAAACACAAAACAAAATGTGAAGAAGCTGAATATACTTTTTTTGTGTTGGAAATTGTAAATAAGGATATTCGTGGTGGACCATGGGAGGAGACCATTGAGTATAAAGAGTTACTGTGGCAACTCCAACTTGAAGCTTATAACTCACCAGGGCTTAATAATTATGTGTCATTAGCCCCAGTATTGAAAATAAGAGCAGCGAAGCTCTGATTGGGGTAATGCATACCCTGGGAGTTAAAATATTAAAAATTAAAAATTATTAAATATTAAAAATAAAATGCTCCATTTCTGAAATACAAATGGGTATGATGTGTATGAAAATATTTTTTATGTGAATACAGTGTTCCCAGGAAATGAATTTGGGATTGTTTTTTGGCAACAAAAATTTTGATGGGCATTACTCTAAGCACTTTTACAAAATTTTGAGTGAAATGTGGTAATTTATACACTAGAGGGAGCAATGAATGGGTTGTTTGGGTATATGTATTTTTTATGTATGAATTTTTTACGTATGAAATGTATGTATTTAATTTATCGAATTTTATAAATAAACCCTATGAATTAATTGCAGGGATAAAATGTTGTGAATAGCAAGGTAATAAATTGGAATATGTTTGTTTTAAACATTATTTTAAAGAAATACATGGCATTTTGTTGAGGTGGATTTTAATGTAATTATGATGGATTAGTGTAATTAAGAATTTTTTATTGCATTAAGAGTTTTAATTATCTAATTAGCAACAGTATTTAAGTTGAAGGGGAAGAGTAAGCATTATTCTTGTGCATCTGAGGAAGTGAGTTCAAACGAAAACGCAGGTGTGGAGACATAGCGTTAATGTGTTTGGAGCTGGTTGCTGGATTTACGTGCTGCTGCTGTGTTTTGTTACCTTCTCGCAAATAAAGCTGTTAAAAAGAAAAGGAGCCGTGTTTCTTCCACTGGTGCTATCTTGGTTTTGCTGGTTTGTGACATTTTGTAGTACTAGCCTCCATTGTTATCGGTTGGTCAACTAAAAGTTCACATCACCGTATGAAGTGAATTTAACTTTTTCTCATCTGACTGCTAATTCATCCTATTCATTTTTACTGTCATTAATGTAGCCGAATAAAATATTCCACTACCTCTAGCACTTGTACCTTTTTCTCTTGTACTACTCCCTCCCCTTTCCCCTCAAATTAATTTTGTCTTCTATGTCTCAATGTCCTGTTTCACTACCTCCATACTCTTCAGCGGAGCGGTCTTCCTTCCCACATCCATCATTACTTCCTGCTTTTAATATCCTTAGCCCCCACCACCACCACCACCACCAGTCATGCTTTTTTGCTAATATTATATTGTACTATCGCAATTTTTTCACACCTCCTACTTAATCTACACTGGCAGTTACTTAAAATGTAGAAGGTGTTAAAATTCAGCAGTTGACTTATGGTACTTTGCTACCTAAGTGAATACAGTAGCTGCCCAATGTGTTAGTTGAATTAGTTACCAGTACTTCTTTTATTTTATTACTTTATTACTGTAACTTGTGTTTTGGAGCATTTCACCCTGGGACTCTGTTGAAAAGGGGCTATTTACCCAGTCAGACTATCCCAGTTAACAAACGGAACAATTGACTGACTGAATGAATAATATTTTCAGTCAGGGAGAAATTTTGTTTTCCATAAATTAATTTGAGGAAATAGCTGTTAATTAAATGCGTTTCTCAACCATTTTTCAAAGTAAAAACAAAAAAGGTAGGAGTCTTAATTTTATGTTCAGTGAAGCAGAACTGGCTGTGTATAAACCTGTTTTGTATCCGACCTGTGGACTTATTTGCCAAGCTCTCTTTTTTAAACACCTCTATTGAATTATCAGTTGTGACATAGGCAAATTTACATTTATATAAAAGTAATCTAACTGTGTTAAAAGTAGATGTTTGCAAACATACTTCATATATAGTATATTCTATCACCTAAACAACATTATATAAATTATTTAATTCCTGTTCTTTGTCTTTGTTAAATAAGAAACATCTTTATTAAATCATCACTTAGGATGTAAGTAGTCCTACATTTATATAAATGAAAACAAACCACACCAACACAATCCTAGTTGCAAGCAGCATTTTAGATTACAAACCACACTCCCAGTTGCAAACATTATAAATCACTTATAATCTACCCATTCATTTTCAAACATTACCGAGCTCATGTAAGTCCTGCCTTCTTTTAAACCTCACTACTCCCCTGTATGTATTCCCATAATTTACTTTTATTTATATGCAGTTTACTCTTACCCTTTTCTAAAGATCTAAATTCCAGTTGTTTTATCATTGTTACAATATTCGCTACTTAAAATATAATTGGTTTAGATTTTCATTTCCATTTTCTAGTAATTGCTTTTTTGACAGACCCCATAATTAGATACAGCAAGGCCCTTACCATGTTTAGGCAATTCTGAGTCTATATCATAGCTCAGAAAGATGATCTCCCTAGTCACACCAATCTGTCTACCCAGCATATGCAACTTTCTTCCCATTTCTTTCTAGCTTCCTCTGATTCTTATAGTCATGCAATATTTTCTGTGCTCTACTAATTATTCCTTTTTATAATGGCAGCTTCTGTTCTAGATTCTGCTAAAAAGTCTACCAGTGCTGGTCTTTCATTTAGTACCCCCCTATTTCTTTCTCTCTGCCTATACTCTGATAACAATCATTGATAAGGAAGGCAATCTCTAGCCTGCAGTCCAAGTACGTTTTTGGCATCTTCCCATTCTGTCATCTTTCCCTCTCTGGTTATTTGTTCCCACTGCCTTGGTTCCTTTGCCAGTTTTCTCCAATAAATTTCAGCCCCCTTTTGCCTATTGTCTATAGCCCTAATTGCAGTCATCCCTATTGGCAGAATCTGCTTTCTCCATTCCCGTGTTATCTTAGTTCTTAGGATACTTTGTTACTTTATGGATATATTTAGAATGATTATTGTTATGCTCTTTAAAGGCCTGCATCCAAAATCCCATTCTTTCCTTGTTTCTTGAGCTTCCCCTTGCTCCATCATCATGGAGGTTATATTTCAGGGACAGGCAAAGATGGACACACAGGCCTGTTTGAGACGTAAAAGTGAATATAACCCACCAATTCATCCCCAACTGAAAAACTTTGAGGCCATAATGGAAAAGGAAATAAGAAATGTTGTAGGTAAAACAAAAAAAGTACAACTTGAATCAAAATGAGAGAAGAATACTTAGTGAACTTCAGCAGAATTCACAGATTAGGGTTATGAGACCTGAAAAGGGAGGGGGTACGGTCCTTATGGACCAGGTGATTTATGGAGGGAAAATGAATGATATTTTGGGAGACAACTCAACTTATAGTAGGGTTTCCAAAAACGTAATCCATGTGGCTTATAAGAAAATAGAAATGACCCTAAATGATTTATTGTTGAAAGGATTGATTATTATATCAACATTTAGATTTGTACATGTGCCTCAACCCAGGATACCCATCATGTTTGGGATCTCAAAGTCCATAAGGACCAGAGAAATCCCCCTCTCAGACCCATCGTGTCAGCTGAAGGCTCCAAGACCATGCCAGTAGCAAAGTTTTTGGATGTAAAATTGAAAAAAAACATTGGGGAATGGAAAAAACAATTCTGAAGGATTCTTGGGAATTCCTTCAGGGTATTGATACAAATAAGCATTATGTTAATATTATATTTGTAACAGTTGACATTAAAGATTTATTCACAGTTATTCCCCAAGAAGAGGGATTAGTCTGGCTTAAAGCAGCTCTGGTGGACATAGTTAGAATTTCCAGTGATGAGTTACAGATTATTCTTAACCTTATGGACATGGTTTTGAAAAATAATTTTATTTATTATGTTGGTGAATATTTCCACCAGGTCAGGGGTGTAGCGATGGGTGCCAGTTGTGCACCCACATATGCTAATATTATCCTAGCCTGGTGGGAAGAACAATATATTTTTAATTCTAGATTCTGTGATTGTTGGATTTTATATAGACGCTTCTTGGATGATATTTGTATTTTTTGGCACAATTCAGAGGAGCAACTAGATGAGTTTTTGGAATATTTAAACACAACCACATCCTTTTTTAAAATTTACTAGCAAAATTTCTTATGATAGGATTAATTTTTTGGATGCGAGTATTATTAAAACAACCAGTGGAATTAAGTCAAAAGTTTTCCGAAGGGAGACTTTTTCCAACTCATATTTTCACTTTGAGAGCGCCCATCCATGTTCACAGCGGAAGAGTATTTTCAAGGAGCAATTGATTAGAGCTAGTAGGCTCATGTCTTTAGATGAGAACTTTGAAGAGGAATGTCTTTTTCTGGCTGACCTTTTTATGGAAAGGGGCTACCCGGATAAGCTATTGAATGACACCATTTTATATATTAAAAGTCAGCAGACTACAAGATTCATGCCCCTTTTGGGTAAAGGTATTGACATTACACCTAATAATAAGAGCAAAGCTGATAAGTTCCATAGGGTATTCACTTTAGAATTTAATAGTGATTCACACCGGATGATTGATGTGATCAAAAAAGAATGGGACGGATTCACCGCCCTTGTTGATTTAAAGGGAGTAAAACAAAAACCTTTAAATATCGTTTTTAAAAAAGGTGTCAATTTAAAAGAATTATTGGAAAAAGGGAATACTACTCACAGTGGTAAAAGGCCTGGTACCTATAAATGCAGGGCTTATGCGCAGTGTAAACATGTAGTGAACACTGACCAGGTGTTTATTAACGCTAGGAATCAATATGTCAGTAGTACCTGTTACGGCAATTGCAACTCGAGTGGTTTAGTTTATTTAGTATGTTGTGAGGCTTGTAGTGCTTTTTATATAGGGAAAACAGAAAGACGCCTAAAAGGGCGGATTTATGAACATTTTTATGATATAAGTAAAAGTAATGACAAAAATGCCCTATCTACAAAATTGTGCCCAAGCAAACTATTTATTTTTTGTACTGGAAGTTGTTCCCAAAGATGTTAGGGGGGGGGGGGTTGTGGGAAACCTGCCTGGAATATCAGGAGTTGTACTGGCAGGTATTTCTGGACGCAGGAAATTATCCTGGTTTAAATGAGAGTATTTCCTTGACACCATTATTAAAGCTAAGAGCAGCAAAATTGTAAATAGTGTTAGTATTTGGTTTTTAGCCATTAGTTGGCAGCATTGCATAGGTTTACATTAAATGACGAGGTTTTACATAAACATACATTTATATATTTTTATACATATTTATTGGTTTGTTGACTTTTTTTATTATTGCTTTTATAAAGTTTTTAATATTTATTCATTGTTCATAATACAATTTTAACATATGACATGGTATTATAGTACTCCGTTCTTCCTTTATCCATTTGTCAGACACACTTTTTGTATATTATTGTTTTGTTAATTGTTGCCAAGTGTTTATTGGTTCATTTTTAATGTGATGGAGTATTAAAGGATTTTAGATCGTGATATGGGGTTATCTGATGAAGTCTTGGTGGACGAAAACGCGTTGTGTATTGTTAGCGTTCATATTAAACACTTTTTCCGTGGTTGGTGACTGTTTTTTCAAAAAAACTCTTGCTTGGCTAATTGCAGTCATCCCTATTGGCAGAATCCCCTTTCTCCATTACCGTGTTGTCTTAGTTCTTTGGATACTTTACTTTATGGATATATTTAGAATGATTATTGTTATTCTCTTTAAAGGCCTGCATCCAAAATCCCATTCTTTCCTTGTTTCTTGAGCTTCCCCTTGTTTCATCATCATCCATTTCCACTTTGAATTATAGTTTTCTTCTTGTGCTGTGTATAGGAGCCTTAAGTTTGTAGTTCTGAAATACCCCTTCAAATCAGGTAATCCCAGTCTGCCCCTGTTCTACAGGAGGAATCGGCTTATCCCACTTGACACTTGCTGTGTTCCCCTCCCAAAGTCCTTTAGCTCTTTATTAATTGCTGTCCACAACTTCTCTGGTTGATAAAAGTATACCTGACCTGTGTGTAAGAATAATGGAACTAAAAACATTTAACTGCTTGTATCTTGCTATCCATGTAACAAAGCTTCCATTTTTCAGTTTTTGTATTATCTTTTGTTTAGTCTCTTCCCACATATCCTCAGCTGCCACACCAGAATAATTTTTAATCCATACTCCTAAATACTTCTTTTTATCATGTCCCATAAATATGGATATTGCTGAACCATTTCATATGTGGGTACATTACTTACCACTATTGCCTTTGTTTTAGCTTCATTAATTTTGTATCCCAAAAAGATTTGAAACTATCTCGGAATGTTCTACAATACTGTAATATCTTTCTCTGGTTTTGTCAGGTATAAAATATCTGCAGATAGTGCCAGGTTTTCTTGACTACCGTACCAACTGTATCCTTGAATTTCTGAATCCCTTATTTTCTTTGCCAGTGGTTCTAAACATAATGTGAATAACTAAGGGGGATGAGGACACCCCTGCATGGTTCCTCTGCTCAAGCAGAAGTGGAGAAGACCCCACCCACTTCAATTTCCACCTCCGATCTCTCATATATCCTTCTAATAAATCTTATAATATTTTTCAGAAAATGCAAATGCTTCCATTGCCCTGCTCATAAAGTCCCAACCTACTCTGTCAAATGCTTTCTCTGTATCAAGACCAACCACCACCAACAATGGTGTTCTCTTACATTCTGCTTCCCCCTGGATCATTAGTGTTCTGTTAATGTTGACAAACGTTAGCTTCCCCTCCAAAAAACACATTGATCCATATTTGCCAATGTTGGCATTACTTTTGCAATTCTTTTAACCATTATAGACATGAATACTATATAATCATGGTTTAGTATTGAAATGGACCTGTATGAAGCTGGAGCTGATGGATCTTTACCCTGTTTAGGTATTACAGCTGCCTCTGCTTTCTTCCAAGATGTTGATGGTACTTCTCTTAAAATACTGTTAAACTAAACCTTCCAGTCTTGATCAGTTTCCTTCCTAGCTTCCAGACTTTGAGGAATACCATGTTTTCATGGGGACTGTCCAGTAGATTGGTTATAGATCACAATTTTTATCTCATCATCTCTTATCCCTAACCATTAGAAATTGATCCGCATCTACCTCTAATGTAATTAATTGGCATATTATATATATATATATATATATCTATATATTATAATATATAGGTAGGTACTAGGCTGTTGGCCCTAGGGCCTATATAAGCCTAGCCAAAGGTACCCTGGCTTTCGCCACCCAAGAAAATTATTTTCCTGTGCCACTGTCGAGCAGAGCCACAGAAGTGATCCCCGGGGTGAATTTCCTATCTCCCATCCAATCATCAAGATTTTTCTTGAAGAGTGCTAATGAGGAGCTTTGTTTGATATAGATAGGTAGTTTGTTCCAGAGTATGGGAAGTCTCTGGGACAGGAATCTATCCCTCCAGCATGTTCTGTTTATTGTAGTAATGAGGTTTAGGTCCCTAGAGCGTGTAGCTCGTAGG
This sequence comes from Protopterus annectens, assembly GCF_019279795.1. Classification (NCBI taxonomy): domain Eukaryota; kingdom Metazoa; phylum Chordata; order Ceratodontiformes; family Protopteridae; genus Protopterus; species Protopterus annectens. The sequence continues at coordinate 1,302,195,722 of NC_056732.1, forward strand.
GATTGGGATTTCTTTAAGTGGAGCATGTCTAAAAGTTCTGGGTTTGACATAGCTTTGTGTGTTAGGCAGAGATCGCCTCTGAGTAGGCGATATGCAACGGAGTAAAGCTGCAGATTTTTGAGACTGTCTGCATAGGGCATCTCTTTGAGACCGGTAATCCTCTTTGTGAGGTATTTCTGTGGCCTTTCCAGTTGTTGTAGATGTCTTGTGAGGTACATACCAAAAGGGGCATTGTACTCTATAATGGGTCTAATGAGTGACGAGTAGAGGGGAACAATGACCTCTTTTTTCCTGGATGAGAAACCTTTTGTGCCACATAGAAGGATTTCCTGACTACTGTGGCGATGTGATTGTCAAAGGAGAGCCTACTGTCCACCTGTGTCCCAAGGTCTCTTATCACACTTTCGGTGTTAAGTAGACTACCACCTATGTGGTAGTTCATGGGTACTGAGTTTTTACCAAAAGGAATGACAATGCACTTTTTGGCATTGAGCTTGAGGCCATGGCTTTGACACCAGGCATCTGTCTCAGCAAGGCCCTTTTGTAAGATATCCACATCTTTTGGAGTTTTGATTATGGCTCCTAGTTTGCAGTCATCTGCGAACTTCGTTAGCCAAAGACCTTCTGTGTTGGCCTGTACTTCAGAGAAGTAGATACCAAACAGGAGAGGACCCAGGACTGAACCCTGTGGTACTCCACTTGTCACTGGTCTGAAGCTGGATTTGGAGTCTGCTACTTTCACAGTGTGGGTGCTGTCAGTGAGCCAATTGGCAACCCATCTTGTGACATAGGGATTTATACCTAGTTTAGTGAGTTTATAATTCCAGAGTGGGGGATGGTGTCAAAAGCCTTGGCGAGATCTAGATAGGCTGTGTGAACCACCTTACCCTCATCTACGGCTTTGGTGACAGTTTCAAAGAAGTCTATAAGGTTTAGGAGACATGATCTGCCTTTTACAAACCCGAACTGGGTGGGGTCCTGAGTTTGGAGATTACCAATGTCATTGTTTATAAGTTCCATGATACGCTCCATAGCCTTGCAGACCAGGCTCGTTAGGCTAATGGGGCGGTAGTTTCCGGGGTTTGTGGTGACTCCCCTTTGTGGAGTGGGATAACTGTCGCTGTACGCCATTCAGTGGGCACATAGCCTGAGGTGAGGCCATGATTGAACATAGTACTTAGGTGGGGTGCCAGTTCGTTCTGTAGTTCATGTAGAACACAGCCTGGGATGTCGTCAGGTCCCATGGATGCTGTGTTCTTGGCATTGGATAGTGTGTTTTTTACCTGTGCGGCCGTGATTACAGGAACTTTGCATTCTTCTGGTATAGAGATGGGCCCTTTAGGGGATGACGGGGGTAAAGTTAGCACTGAACCTGTCTGCCAGGATGTTGGCAATATCCATTGGTTCTGTATATTTAGTGCAATTGTGCTTTAATTCAGAGCAGATCTGAGTGTTGCCATTGAGATTCTTGACATAGCTATAGAATGCTTTGTGGTTGTCTTTAGAGTCATTGGCGATTTTGTTTCCATAACTAGCTTTGGAGGAATTTTTGAGGGATCTCAGCTTCTTACTGAAGCTGACCAGGGAGTTTCTCCAATCATGGGATTTTACTCTTTTTTGCAACAGTTTCTTTCTTCTGTTGTAGAGTTTGTTTATGGCAGGGGACCACCAGATTGGCTTCCTTTTTTTTGAGGATAGCATCTTGGTTCTCTTAGGGATTGCACGATCCATGCACTCATGTAAGTGCTTATAAAGTGCATTTGTGTAGGATTCAGCAGTCATACCTCTATTGTCCGTCAGCATGGGTGTCGTGAAGTTTGCCACGTCTGTCTTAAGAACCATGAGTTGGCTTTGGAGAAATTTTTTACTGTGGTTTCCCTAATGGGGGAGGGATGTGGATGTCTAGGGTGATTAGCTTATGGTCGGATCTGACCAACGAGGAATTGACTTCTGGTCTGGAGCACCGGTTGGCCATGTTGGTAATAACCAGGTCTAGGATATTGCTGCCCCTGGTGGGGGTGTGGATAAGTTGATCCATGGCTTTGGAATTTATGAATTCCAGAAAACGTTGAGCACAAGAGTTGGTACATGAGTAGTTTTCCCAGTTAATGGTAGGGTAGTTGAAATCGCCCATTATTAGGGTGTTAGGTTGTACCCTAATATTTTCCAGTGTATTAAGAAATGAGGAGTGGGAATCCTGTGACATGGGGGATCTGTAGCAAGCTACAATTTGGATTGCGGTCTTGCCCAGAGTTAGTTGCACTTGGATAATCTCGAATACATTATGCTGTGCAAGTAGCCTGGAGGTGTGGATATCCTTAATGAATATGGACACGCCTCTGCCTTTAGTGTTTCGGTCCAGGTTAGGTGACCGAAAGGTGTGGTATGAATTATAGCCTGGTAATGCAGGGGTACTCTCTGGAGCCTTGAACCAGGTCTCTGTCACTGCACAGATGTCGATGTTCTCCATTTTAAGGAGTGCCTCGAGAGTGTGCATTTTGAGGTTTAGATTTCTAGCATCGAGTAGCAATACCCTCGGATTAGCATATTTAATTCTTCCATTAAACATTTTTATTCACATCTTTTCTTGATTTCCATAGTTCTCTGCTTTATATAGACTTTCATAGAATTTCCAAAATGTTTTTAATACCTCTACAGGATCTCGCTACTTTCCTTGTTATGGGCTCCCTAAGCTTGGTGACAGCCCTTTCTACTTTCTGTTGCCTGAGTCATTGTGCTAAAGGTTTTTGTGCTCTAGTGTTCTCGAAAAACAGCTGCTCAACAGCAATCTTTCTAAACTTGTGTATATTATTGAGGTATAGTAGACAGTCGGTTATCCGAACATCAATTATCCGAATGCAGCCTTCCAAGAAAAATCATAAAGTCTTAATATATAAACGTATGTATTTGCTTGTGCATGTTTTTTGAGCTTGTAGCCAACTCGTGTGAAAAATGTTCTTTATTGTCCATGGAATCGCTGAATGGTTAAAAAGTGTATTCCCCACGTGCAGAAAAAAGATTTTAGAAGTTTTTTTATCCGGTTCAATGTATAGTTTATCTGAACTACCCTATGTCCCAATTACTTTCGATAATCGATCCTCTACTATAATCCCTTATTTTCTTCTTAGCATTCTGCAGTTGATCCTCTTCTTGTTCTGTGAGATTTCCCCCCTATTCTTCAGTACTTCAGCATTTTCATTCCCTCTAAGTAATTCTTGATACTTCTTAACCATAGTGCCCTTTATTTTATTTCCACCTTATTTTTAAACTCTAGCATAATGTTATCCCACTCCGTAACTATATTTTCAGAAGTAATTTCTATCATGCCAAATAGCTCCTGAATAATCTCCACTACCCATTCCTTAAATTCCTCTCTTTTCAACAAATTGGTTGGAAAGCACCAGTGTTGTTTTATTTTAGTTATTATTGGCTCATGATCTGAAATAGTTATTGGGTGTGTATCAAAACCTTTTGGTAAATACACATGTTCCTGTGAAATGTAAATTGTCTAGCCTAGGCCAGCTTTTATATCTTGAGGGGAATAGTATGTAAATTCCCTCTGAACTCCTATTACTGAATTGACATCTTCCATGCCAAATATTTTCATACATTTCTTCACATATCTACCCTCCTTTGTTGTAATGTCCCTTCTGGCTCCCCAGACACATCTTCACTGCTGCAAATCAAATTCCAGTCCACCTATAGGTAGCATTCCTTGCTGAAAACTGATTATCTCTCCCAGAATTTTCTTAAGCTCCATTATAGCAGTTTTAGGTAGAATATAAATACATGCCAGTGTAATCCTCTTCCCTTGCCAATAGCCCCCTTAGCACTACAAATCTGCCATTATTATCTTTTTTATAATCTTCTATCACTATTGGAGCTCCTCTTGCAATTAATATAAGTACTCTTCTTTTCCTTTGTCACAGGTATTCCACTGAATTAACCATCCTGAAAATCAATCTTTATCAAATTCACATGTTCAGTTCTTTCTAAGTCTGTCTCTGTTAACACAGCTATTTGCACTCTACATTTTTAATAAGTTCACTACTCTTTCTTGTTTGTATTTATCTATGAGGCCATTTGCATTTAAAGATATTAAAGAAAGCATCACTGTATTAAAAAGTTATTATTCCCACCTTTTATCTAAAATACCTTTTTCGTTAAATGTCTAGTTCCAGCTTTTGTGTTAACATGCATGCACTGTTTGGCAGGTTGAACTTTTATATAGTTTCTTGTCATATCCACTTGAGCTTATTTCACATCTTATTAAACTTATTTTATTGAAAGCCCTCAAACAAAAATACAAACCCCCAATTCCTCCCTAAAATCTGTTAATTTAATAGTAACACACAAAACTATGTACATATTCAAATATTGAAGTTTTATCCATGCTAAGACACATGGTGTAGCCTGTGCTTCTACTAAATGCTGACTAGTTTTATATTTTCTTTATTGCTCTCCCAGCTGGGAAAACCTCTAAATGCTTTCAGAGAACATCATCTCCTAGCCATTTTTTCCCAGCCAGTCACTCTCCACCAGACTATAACCAATTTCTCATTATCAGATTGTCCCCATGGAGACTTGAGAACCAGGCAGTCAATTTTTCTTTATCTGATTGTTTCCATGGAGACACGAGGGCCAGATAAAGAATTGCTAGTAAAGCCTACATTTTCTTGCTAGAAAAAAGCCTCATAATATTCAGTATTTTTCATTTGCTTGTTTTCTCTTAAAATGTGTTCCTAAATCAGTCTTAAGGTCCTTAATCTAATTATTCTCCATTGCAAGAATGAGAAAAAGCACACCGGGCTTTTTTTTAACATTGCAGTGCTTACATTTTTAAAGGTGAACAAGAAGAGAGAAGGGGAAAAAAAGAACAGCTATTTACAATCCCCATTACACGTAAAAATAACTGAGAAGACTTTACTTTATAGCATGCAAAGAAATCCATACACCACAAAATAGTACTATTAACAAAAAAATGTTTTCTTTACTTAGTTAACTTTCACCCATTCTTCCCCTCCTCAAAGCATTTTTCTGAACATTAATGACATGAAAAAGGGCATATACTTTAGAGTCCCTCCCCAAGTCCAACAAATTCTGGAAAAGTCCATTATTTCCAGATTTTCTTGCCTTGTCATATTTCACAAATATAATTATTGCATTGTAATGCCACATTAATTTACTGGTTTTATTACTGTTCCTCTCCGTCTCCCAAATCCTGTTTCTACTTCATTTGCAATGTATTGTCGATTTATTTAGTCGGCTGTCATGTTCCCTTCCTTCTCCCCAGCATTTTCCATTGAAACAGTGGACAACATATCACATGTACAGTTTCTCTGTGGTCTTTATTACCAGAAGAACAAGAAGCAGATTCTCCTTCTGTTTCACAGCTCACTTTTTGTTGGACACACTTTTGTATTTCCTCCTTAGCATATACTTCATCAGAAAAAATTATTTTGTCCCTCCAGGCAAGAATACCTTGAATACAGCTGGGTGCAGCAGTTTGAATCTCACACCTGCATCTCAACATTCCCTGAATAGTGGAATGAAATTTCTCCTCTTCTGCCTGGTGTACAGTGAATAATCATTCTCCACAAACACTTTGCTGTCTGCCACTTTTAGTATTTTGTCATTCTGCTGCAGTCTTGCCAGAATCATCTCCTCCTGCTGGTAGGATTACATCTTTACTATTAAAGGTCTAGGTTGCTTTCTCATAGCCAGGTTTGGAGCATGCACACAGTGTACCCTTTCAACTAACAACTGTTGTGGAATACCAGTCCATATGCTGATTTGTGCTTTATAAAATTAATGCGGTCTGCTCCTTCCAGCTTCTCTGGTATAGCTGAAAATCTCAGGTTTTCTCTACATGTTCTGCCCTCTAATTCTATTATTTTTTGAAAGATCTCTTCCTGAGCAGTCTCATATTTAGCCTCTTCTTCATGTCAGCCTCTGATTTTGCAGCTTTATCACATTTGAATATCTGTTCAAAGCTTCTTTCATTTCTTTTCCAACCTTTTGTTATTTGTGTTAATATACTCCATCAGGGTTTCATTTATTTTAACCAGGTCTGTGTGCATTTGTCTTGTATCTTCCTGTAGGTTACTGGAAGTCATGTCTGGACGTTGCATTGCTTTTTGCTGCACAGCTGCAGAACTTTTTCCAGTTAGTGTTTTTTCCTCACTTTTTGTAGCTGATTGTTTCCCAGGTGCTCTATATTTCCTTTTTCCTGGAATTCAGGCAGTACACTTAGCCAGTTACTGAAATTTACCCATAAAAACAAAAGTCTTCTGGCCTTCTCTGTTGAGTTCCTATTTTCACAGTGAAAGAGCTAGAGGTAAACTGTTACTCAACATGCAAAGTCTCTCATTTGCCATGCTCTTGGGTTGAAGACACAGTATAAAATAAGATGATCATCATTTAGATCACTGTTGCAGTAATTCCTAAGAATGGGATGTGTCCTGTCAGTCATACCATATGCCCAGTCAGTATGCCAAAGCTCAGTCTGTCCTTCCTCTGGCACCATACTTCACACCTTGGCTCCCAGGCACTAGTGCTGTATGGCTGGTACATAAGGGATGTATGGGCGCCAAAATCCTCAGACCTATCATAAGTCGAGTCTGTGAATCAAGATCTTGTTTCCTTAGTCTAACTTTTCAAAAGATTCCAGATTGCCATTGTAGTGAAAGCTCGGTACCCAGTCGGAGGCCCTTCCTCTTCACTTTGCATTTGACATTATTTTTTTCTTTAGTGCATACATCTCAACTGTCCAGATTTCTACAGAATGTGAAGATTTTCGCCTCTTGTTTTTGATCTGCTCCTCTTAAAATTTGTGTTTCTTCTGCCAAGCTACAGAGGATTGAAATCACTAAAAATGATATACTTTTGAGTTTCAGACTTCATATCAATCGTAAAATGCAAGCTAACACAGTACTTGTTATTCTAACAACATTCATAGTTTATAAGAACAGTATTTAAAATCTGTCCCTATTTTTTGGTGCTTGATCCCCCGATTATTTAAGGCTTTGTCCAGATTTCTTGCATTAAGAAGTTGAGAAGTATGCTTTAGTATTATCAGAGAGAGGCAAATGCTTTTGTGATGGTCAACTTCCCTGTGAAGATAGGTGTTTCCTGTGTCTTTTCTGTTTAGGACCTAAACACAGTGTTAAGGACTGTAAAAATTGTCAGGCGTTTGTCCCTAAAACCCAGAAAAGTCGTCTGTTTTCTCTGAAGATTTCTTTAGAGAATGAATGACTGAAAGTTTGAGTGAGGCCATCTCCTCTGATTTTCCCATCTCAGAAGTCCCCATATAACCAAAAATGTAGCCTAGGAATCCAAGGGAAGATGACGCAACCTCTGCTTCCTTCCAGGCTGAGTCAGATGTACCCACAGAAGCAGCAGAACATCCGAGTTCTGGCCTGTTCCATATGTTGCAGCCCAGTTGGAAGCCAACATAGAAGGCCCTTCTGACACATCTTGCAAGACCTGTCAGACATCTGCTAAGGCCTCAAAGAGAGAACACTGGCTGTTGATTTTGGAGGACCAGATAGAGCTCCTCGGATATTAGTTTGTGAGGCCTTCCCTGGTTCTTTGATGGAGTTAAATCCTGAGGGTAGGTCTTGCTTGTTTAGTTTCTCTAGATTGCCGAAAGAAAAAGAAACAAAAAAGCATGCCCCAAAACTAGACCCTTTGTTTTGGGGGATCCTCAGCAAAAATGGCAGGAAGTTTCTAAAGGTTTATTTAAAGCACTCATGGCTGTTTAACGTTAGTTTCACTCTTCCTCTCCTCCTCCTTTCGGCTTTTCCCAGTTAGGGGTCGCCACAGTGGATCACCTGTCCACTCATGATTGGCAGTAGTTTTATGTTGTTGAGTTGCCAGCCCGGTGCCCAACCTTCCACGGAAGGCGCGCACAGACACACACACACACACACGCACACTCACACCTACCCTTAGTAAAAAGAAGAGAGATGCATCTAAGTAGGATTCTTCAGAATTGGAAAATATAAATTATTCCTCTCAGATTAATTTACTTTTGGGATATGAGTCAGAGCTCAAAGACTTCACGTCTTCTGATTCTGCTCAGGATGAGCTCTCCTTTGAGAAAACTATTCAAAAAATGTTGCAGTGTTTCAGCTAGGAGACCAAACAAGTAACTGAAGCACAAAAAGGATGATATGATCTCTTGCATGTGGATATTCCAAAGCCTTTTCCTTTCCCTTCAGTTTTAGATACCTTGGAGGACACCTTCCTTTCTGCTTCTTTAACCCCAGAGTCACATCCACCTGCACCCAAAAAGCCTGATGGGTACTATAAGGTCCCTTGCTATCCCATGTATTAGTATAAAAATCCAGCCTTGGACCCTGCTGTAGTCTCCAGTGATGCTGACAAGCCCTCTAAACTTTTCCTTTTATAGAGTGCTCTTCCCAATGGTGAGGGCAGTTGAGCTATAGATAGAATCAACAAAGAAGTGCACACATCAGCCACTTTAGCCTTCCATGCTGTTAACTACCAGGCACACACGCTAAAGTATCTCCTATCTGCTTTTAACAAAATGAACAAACTTATGCCACATTTTCCTGACTGACTCTGAATCAGCTGTACTATCCTTGATTTCTTCTGTGTGCGCCTGTGATGTGGCAGATGCCTTTTCCAAGGCAGCTGCCTCTGGGTCAGTACTAAAAAGGTATTCCTGGTTAAGACTTCACTCTCTCAGAAGTAGTAGAAACAAAGCTTTTGGATGGTCCCTTAAATTAGGAGTTCATTTTTGAAACAGCTTCAACAGAAGTATTCAAAACCACTAGAGAAAAGGGATAAAAATTATTCTGGGTTTAAACAACTCCTTTCCTTTCTGTTAGACTTTCAAAGGAATTACCTCTCTAGTTAGGTTCTTTCTTTCATAGAAAACATGCACAACAAAAGGACAAAAACTCTAAAAGGAAATGTGGCAAGACAAGTCTAAAACTGACTTCCAGAGACCAAAGGCCCCTTCCAACACAAGTCTTCCAGTTTCTGACTAATGCCGCCCCCTCCCCCCCCCCCCAATTTTGAAAAAGTTAACAGACACCTAGGTTTTGAAAAGCATTCAGAAAGGGTACACTCCACAGTGGAAATACCTTCCTTTCTAGCATTCAGTTCCTCACGTTCCACAGATCCAACAGCACTTTGTTCCCCCAGTACTATCAGAACTTTTAACATAAGGGATTTCTAGTCTAGATTTTTCATAATCGCAGGGAATGAGGGCACTTGAGAACCTGTTCTGGACCTGTAAGTTCTAAAAACTTTCTTAATCATTCCAAAGTTCAAAACGTTGACTCTTCAAGAAGTTTCCTTCTCATTCTTCCAGACACCCTTGTAGCTATCCTGGACCTCAAGGATTCATGTCTAGGTATTCCATTCCATTGTTTTCATTGGAAAGTGCTGAGATTCTGTGCCTTTGGCTCGCTTTTTCAGTTTACTGCTTTGCCTTTTGTTGTTTCGACTGCTCCAAGTGTCTTTATGAAGCGGATGGCCACAATAGTAGCATTCTGTAGGATTGCGAGTATCTACATTTACTCTCATCTGGACAACCTTCTAATTCTTTATTTTTTTAGGAGGGGAGCACTTTTTGCTCTCCAGCTTCATTCTGTGGCATTTGTATCCAGTGTCCCACTTTCATCACTAGGTCTACCAGCTACTTCACTCTGTCCCTGGACTTGCTTCGATACAGGTGGGGATTATTGTGAAAACTAAGTATGCCTTAGGGGTGCTAGTCATCAGTTTTCAGCCAGAGGGTATTTAACATTAATGATCTATGCCATTACTCCTCCCTGGAGGATCTTGGTTTGCGTCCAAGGTGTGGGCATGCAGTGATGATGCATCACCCCACCTCTGTGGCAGGTCAGTTCTGTCCATTACCTGTTTCCCCTCCTTGGGCCACACCCCTCAATGCAAAGTCACCTGTCTGCAAGAAGGATCCTCTCAGGAAACTGCCGTGTAATACCCACCACCTGAGATGAGCACTCCCATCCCTCCCTGCAGCTCCACCAGTCACCAGAGCTACTTACAGAACTTGGGTTCGGCCTGGCTGTAGTCAAGGCTTTCTCTCTCTCTATGCCACCAGACATATGGATGACTTTCTAATTCAAGCCATCATCTCAAGAATTTTGCTCCAGGATCCCTTGCAAGGAAATCAGAGCAGTGGGTGCCTTCATCTCTTGGAAAGGGAAATTCCTGTATGTATTTACTCCCTTTCCTCATATACAGAGTCCTCCTAAAAATTCAGGAGAAAAAATAAAGATTAATGATCACCCTTTTGACCCAGACAGCACTGGTTCTCCCTTGTCTTTCAAATGGCCAGGAGTATTCACCAGTCATTACCCCCATAGGATGGAATTCTCACAAAACAGAAGGGCTGTCATCCACTTCATCCTCAACACACTTAATCTAATGGTTTGGATGATATACATTTGATTCCATTTAGGCAACTGTATTCTGAGGATGTGCAGCAGGCAATGAAGGAGTCTAGAAATGTTGCCACTAGAAAATCATATATATTCAAGTAGACAACATTTTTAATTTGGTGCCACAAGACAGAACTGGATCTTTATCAGTTAAATATACCTACTATATACCTAGTATCCTCTAGAAACTGTATGAGCTGCTCAATTTAGGGCTGGCATATACATCCATTAAGGTACATCTGTCAGCCATCTCAGCCTGCCTCCTTTTAGATCCACCCAGTTCTTTACATTCAGAGATCAAACAATTCCTAAAAGGCATCCTGCACATCAAACCACCCAGAAAACCAAATCCTCCTCCTTCCAACCTGCATTTTGTGCTTGAAAAATTGACTCTCACCTTTTCATCCTGCTGCTTCAGCTTTTTTTTTTTTTTTTTGTTAAAGTTTTATACTTTGAAAACTGTTCTTGTAGCTCCAATTTCTGGTTATAAAAGTCTGAGTTGCAAGCTTTGATGTCTGTCCCATCTTTTCTGGTTTTCTATCAGGACAGAGTTTCCCTTCGAACATATTTGCATTTTGTGCTTAAGGTAGTTACAGAAATTCTATGAACTAATCTGTGCACCTTCCTGCATGCTTTCTTAATCATTAAAACAAAGGTGAAAGGATTCTTCACTTGCTTTTGATGTACACAGAAAACCAATAATGTGAAGTTGTCTTATCTCGCATTCATTCTGTACTGATGGGTTTGGAACAGATCCTCTGTTCTGACTCAGCCGTTTACTAAAGCTCGAGGTCTTCAAGCAGCTCATGGCTTACTCCCTATCCCATGATGCTGTAGTGCCTTCCTCAGAACTCGTTTGCCACTGGAACAGATTGGGAGATTCTTCCAGCTCTGGCTAGGTGGAAAACTTCTTTTTCTGTATTTTTCACTAGTTGTGGTTACAAAGTGTGTTTTCTATACTATAATAGCATATGCGTCGGACGCGCTCATTTGTAGTGCTTTAACCTTTGCTTATTAGCATGTGTTGTGTATTTTTTCCCGGCCATCTCTTTTTTAGGCCTAGATAGTTCCTGATCCCTCTTTCTAGTTATTCCTTACTGTTTAGAGTGCCTTACATTACCAAAATAGTTTAAAAATACTGTAGAAATAGTTTAAGGTTAGTTTATACATTACTTTTATAGAGTTTGTGTGCGACTGCATAGTTTAGTTAGTTAAGCAGTCTTAACGTTTTTGTATCTCAGTGTGTACTTTGTTATATTTACCCTTCAGCTAGCTCATTTTTTATTAGAGTGCAGCAGAGTCCGTTTTTATTTAGATGGCTCTTCCTTTACATCTGTGATTAAGTAGCTTAAAATGTAACTTTATTAGAGTTGTGGTGATTGTGTCTTAAAAAATTATATATTTTTCTGACCGCTAACCTTAAATTAGAGAGCTGCCGAGCCCGTTTTTAATTAGAGGGCTATTCTTCCTTTGCCTACTTGGTTCTTTCTGGTGCAATGTCTAAGCAAGAAAAAGAAGTTAAACCTTCGGGTTTCAAAAAGTACCCAAAGTATAATCAAAAGATGTCCATCACCGATGGAAACACTGAATGTGTATATTGCTTGTGGGCAGTTCATTTGCAGGAATTGTGTACAATTTATCACTCATTTAGCTCCAGAGTTCTTCAGGAGAGGAAGAACAAATTCATCTTAAGAGGACTACTGAAACCTTCCTTTCAAGAGGCCTTGGAACAGGATCAAACTCCCCAGAAGTCCACCTCTCCAACACAAAAAAAATCTGACAAAACTGCTAAAAGTTCAAAAAGGTCATCATCTACTGTCTCCTGAGGATTCAGAGCCATTGGGAAAGTCTGCAAAAATGTCTCCATCATTCTCTAAATATGTAGGGTCCAAGAGACCATCCACCTTGGCTCCATTGGCATTGGAGCCATTGGTTTTACAAGTGACGAGCTGTTCCCCTGTTCTGGAGCCGGTATCTCCCACCCTAAGGTCCCCCTTTCTACAGACTGTAGCATCCCCAACTCCTTTTTCTCGATCCTCTAGAAGCGTTTCTGACTATGATGTGGATCATGTGGTACAGAGGCTCTTGAAGACGCCAGTGCTGTCAAAGCTTCTATCAGAACAGACCCTGAAGGCTTCAGGTCTGACCCAAACCAGTCCTTACTACATCAATTCCTCCTCTAACCTGAGTTGCAGTTTTGGAGCTGGAATCCTCAGAACTGATAGCAGAGACCTGCTCCAATATCTTCAGCTCCAACCGCTCCAACTACCTCATTGCCGTCCAAGGAGTCTAGGAGCTGACACTCTTCGGTCTGGTCTGGGGAAGAGAGCCAGGCCGAATTTTCTTTGTATCCGATCTTGCCTCACGGGGCCACGGTGCGGGTGAGTTTGGCTCTTGCCTCTGCTTCTGAGCTGACCACCGTGGTGCAGGGGGACCTTCTAGTTCTTTGAATCCAGGGGTTTCCTCAGGTCATGGACGGGGAGCTTTTGAAGCCATGAGGAGAGCATTGTCCCTGTGGACAACCACACCCTTAGATCCAGCCATTCTTCCCCCAAAGACACCGATGTCCACCTCAGCATTACCAACTCCACACAAGTGTAGAGTCCCAGAGCCTCAGGATGCCCCAATGGGCAAACCCTTCTCTTCCAAAACCGCTCCAGAATGCCCCCCCTGAAGAGGTCCCTCTGAAGAGATTATGCAAGAGGAAGCATTTGGACTCCCCACAGGAGTCTGTCACCTAGGACACAGACCTCAAAGACTCAGAAGGGTCCCCACGGTCGCCGTCTGAAGATGTCTCCTTTGCGAGCATTTTAGAGATCCATAAACATAGAGGTGGCTGGAAGCCTATCACCCCTTCTGACGAGGAGTCTGTTTACCTGAAGGCTTTTGGGTGTCACCCTTCCACCACATGGGTGTATCCGCCTTTCGACAAACTCATGGAACTGGTATGTCGAAAGGTGTGGGAGTCTCCAGACATAGTGGAACCTGTCCCCAGGAGGCCAAACAACTTTATCACTTCTCTGAAAGACTATAAAGGTTTTCTGACAAAAGGGGTCCTGGTAGATGCTACTGTGGTGGTGGCGGCCACCAGAAAGGAGTCTGAGATGTTCACGTCTGTCCATTCCCTGATCAAAGACTCATGCACGGACAGATAGGGAAAGAGCATGTTTACATCAGCGACCTTTACTCTGAGGTCCCTGAATTATCTTACCCATTTCACAAGGTTACAGAGAGATCTCCTAAAAGAGCTTGGAGACTCAGTCCAAGGTTCAGTAGCTGCGGCGGTTGCAGGTAAGGTATCCTCCCAACCCTCCACCCTAAATTCAGTGGTAAACTCATTCATGTGGCTTGTCTCTTTTATGTAGCCGATGGAGCGAATAGGTCAGCGGGTTCAGAAATTGCCCTTAGGAGACATTCCTGGATGCGCTTGTGTAACTTTGCGGAACCCTTCTAGTCATCCTTTATTAACACCCCCTTCGATGTCTTGTCCTTGTTCAGGCCTAAAGTCAAAGAAACACTAACCAGGTGTGAACAGGAAGGAAAGACTCTCTCTCTCTGCCATCTGAGTCCATTTTGCCACACCTTCTAGACCCTATCCCAAGGGTCAAAAGGCGAGTGTGGTTTCAAAAATCCCAGAGAGCCTTTCAAGACACACATCATGAACTTTCCTTCAGCGGCAGAGGAGGAGGTAATAATGGGAGATGCTGACCATGCGACAGAAAATCCTTCTTTGGTAAGCCCTTTCAGCACTCCTGAAAGGAGGCCTGCCTGTCCCTCTCTGGAGGCGGTTGGGGGTTGCTTATCTTTGTACTCGCTTGTCTTTTGTTATTTTTAGCCAAGCATCTGAGTACAAAGTATCATATCCAGAGGCTATTCTATACCCTTTTCCATACCAGCCCCACTAATGGAAAGAATTCCGGAATTCCACCCAGTCACAGGAAACAAGCAACCATAGAAATTCAGAAGTTGCTAGAAAACAGTCATCCAACTGATCCCTGCAGACCACATAGGATCCAGGACTTACTCAAGGTTCTTTTTAGTTCCAAAGAAAACGGGACTGGAGACCTATACTGGATCTCAGCAGACTGAACAAATCTAAAGTTCCAGATGGTTACACTGCAGTCAATTCTTCCTTTTTTAGGAAAAGACAATTGGATGTGCTCTATAGACCTCCAGGATGCGTACTACCACATAAAAATGGAAAGGCCATCCAGGAGTCACCTGCGCTTTTGGCTAGGAGCCAGTCATTACCAATTTTGAACTCTGTCTTTTGGTCTCACTACAGCCCCCAGAGTGTTCAAACGCATGGCAGTAGTTATGGCTCACCTGAGACGTTTAGGGTTCTGGGTGTTTCCATATCTAGACGACTGGCTCCTAACTGCCACCACCAAGCATCTACTTCTACAAATGAGACACACCACCTGGAATCTGTTATCATTTGGGGATTACAATAAACTATGAAAAATCTGCCTTATTGCCATCTCAACATATTGTTTTTATAGGCGCAGGTTTAGACACTGCAGTGATGGTAAAGTTTCCATCCGACAGGATACGGGCCCTTTGACAACAGGTTCTAGACCACCTCTTAAAAACAAAGACTCAAGCAAGGACAATTCTCAAAGTACTAGGGACAATGGCAGCAGCAATCAGTGTAATTCTCCTAGCTTGAATGCACATGAGAATCTTACAATGCCTCCTATTCACTCAATGGTTCATGCAGGAACTTCCGATGTCGCATCAGGTAATAATTGCAGAATCTTGCAGAAGAAATCTATGTTGGTGGCTACATTCAGATCAAGTGACCTTAGGTCATCCCTTCGTTCTACCATCCCCACTAGCCACAGTGACCATGGATGCTTCCCAGATAGGGTGGGGGGCATCATCAGGGAAGGATGGCCCAAGGCGCGTGGCAAGATCATGAGGCCCGTTTGCATATCCATGTCCTAGAGGTGAGAGCTGTGCTTGTGGCGTTGCAGGCATTCCAGAACTCTTTCATTAGGAACAGTTGCAGTCCAGACAGACATGTCATTTGTTTGGTACATAAACAAGGAGGAACCAAATCTTGCCCCCTTTGTCGAGAGGCCCTGAGAGTATGACAGTGGGCAACTTCCCCCCAGAGCTTTCTGATAGCAACACACATCCCGGGGAAATCCTATGAGGACTCTGATGCTGAAGAATCTATCCCTTCAGCCTCTCCTCCTGAGGACTATTCTTTTGGGGAAACCCTGCACACCATGAGGGAGCATTTCCACTGGGAGAGCCAAGATTATTCAGAATCCAAGAAAAGGCTCAGAGATTTTCTTTTATTGCCTCAACACAGACCTCTTGCTATCCCTCCTGTGCTAGACATTGTAGATGATGTATTTTCTGAGTCCAGTCTGTCTCCTGATTCTTTACCCCCTGCAGCAGTTTAGCCAGATAGGTATTACAGGGTTCCAGATTCACATAAATTTCTTTATAAAAACCCTGCTGCTGACCCAGAAACTATATCTCAGGGTCCCAAAGGGGTCAAGGCTTCCACAGCTAAAAACCTTGTTCCCTCTGATAGGGATTCTAGAGCTCTGGACAGATGGGGGAAAAAAGTTTATACCTCTGCTACTTTGGCTGTAAGGGCTTTAAACTGCCAGTTTCACATGCTTAAATATCAGCAATACCTAATGTCTCTGCTAAAACAGAAAATGCTGACAAACTCTGAATGTCCTGAAAACAAGGAAATGCAGGATTTATTGCATGCAGCTGAACAAGTGGGAAAACATACTTTGCAATGTGGTTTTGATTCACTAGAGGATTCTTGCAGGGCCGCAGTTACAGGCTCTGTCATTCGAAGGCATGCTTGGTTAAAGCAACAGAGTCTGCCTGATCATGTTAAAGCTAAATTGTTGGATGCTCCATTACAGCATACTTTGTTTGGTGTTAAGGCAGAAGAGGTGTTAAAGAAAATGGAGGATAAAGCTAAATCAATGCAGACAGTCAAGGATTTCTTACAGGTTCAACCACCCAGATTTAGCAGGAACTGGCCTTCTAAGAATTGGTCCTTTCCAGTGTCAGACAGGCCACAAAGAGGCAGATACAGACGCCCTAGAGGCAGATCTCAGGCCCAAGGCTCATACAGGCCTAAACAATGAGGTGCTCCTGCCTCCAAAAGCGGAGAAGAGAAATCACAACCTTATAAGAAACAGTCCCAATGACTTCCCACTGCCAATGCCAAGCACTTACCTTCTGGCAGCACCCTTAGGGGGAAAGCTAGCACTTTTCTCACAAAATTGGAACATGATTACCCAGGACAAATGGGTACTGAATATTGTTTCTCGGGGCTACAGATTCCACTTTCACACCCTTCCAAAGACAAAAGTATGCCAGACCTGCCACACAATCAATGGGCAGAGGCACAAAAGCAAATTTCATCTTTCATGGACATGAAGGCTATTCAAAGAGTACCACAGCAAGAGTAGGGGCAAGGATTTTACTCAAGACTTTTCTTGGTACCCAGAAAGGACAAAGCTTGGAGACCAATACTGGATCTGTCTATTCTAAATACTTTTCTGGAAGTTCCAAAATTCAAAATGTTGACACTACAGAAACTTCTGCCCATGATGGACAAGAAGGCTTGGCCTCATAACTTTGGACCTCAAAGAGGCATACCTGCATGTCCCAATCAGACAGTCTTGCAGACGATACCTCAGATTCATAGCTGGCTCAATGCACTACCAATTCTCTGCACTGCCCTTTGGCTTATCTACTGCGCCCAGGGTCTTTACAAAATGCCTGGCACCAGTAATTGCATTTTGCAGACAAAAAGGAATTCAAATATATCCCTACTTGGACGACTGCCTTATTCGAGCAGAAAGCAAGGACATTCTATTAAAGCATCTGGCGTTTGTAAAAAGATTACTAGTTTGCCTAGGGTACACTGTAAACGAAAAGAAATAAAAACTAGTGCCCTCTCAAGAGATAATATTCCTGGGTGCAAGCTTAAATACAACTGCCCAGATGGCTTATCTCACGCCAGACAAACAAAAGCAACTGACTCATTACTTCCAAATGATGGCAACAAAGACCCAGTTACCTGCAAGAAAAATTCTGCAGACTTTGGGTTTCATGGCATCCTGCATTCTGCTAATTCCATATGCAAGACTGCATATGAGGAAGCTACAATGGTACCTAAAAAGTGTTAGGCTCTGGGCTTCATGGCATCCTGCATTCTACTAATTCCATATGCAATATAGGAAACTACAGTGGTACCTAAAAAGTGTTTGAACTCAACATTGCCACAGCCTGGAAACAATAATATCTCTTATTCCCTGCCTGCAACAAGAGTTTCGATGGTGGGCCCTGGCCTGTCACCACAGCAAGGGACAGCCTTTCACCTTACCCACAGCCAGGCAGACAATAACAACAGATGCATCAGATTATGCCTGGGAGGCACAGATGGCAGGAAAATGTATTCAGGGCACATGGCCCATGGAACAAATGCATCTTCACATCAATCAAAAAGAGATGCTAGCTGTACAGCATGCCCTGACAGCCTTCAAGGATCTACTACATCCAGGACAACTATTACTAAAGGCGGACAATACCACAGTTATGTGGTACATAAACAAGCAAGGGGGCACACATTCCTACCCCCTCTGCAGGCAAGCCATGACTTTGTGGAACACAGCACTGACCTATCAAGTACATCTGCAGGCACAATTCCTGCCAGGAAAGAAAAATACTTTGGCAGACGAATTAAGCAGAAATCTCATGGATCCTCACGAATGGAAACTAAATCCACAGGTCTTCAGCATGATAACAAGGAAATGGGGACACCCAGACATAGATCTTTTTGCCTCCCCTCACAACTGCCAACTGCAGAGATTCTGCACAAGGACATCACTCACAAGCATGGAAAGTGGATGCTCTATCATTCAGCTGTAAAACACTGACAGTTTATGCCTTTCCTCCACTGCCTCTTCTTCCCAAGGTACTCCTAAAAGTCAGACGAAAGAAGCCAAAATGATTCTGATTGCCCCAGACTGGCCACGCCAGCACTGGTACCCAATCCTAAAGAGCTTGTCTCAAGGTCCAGCCTGGCCTTTACCTTAAATTCCTCATCTTCTGACTCAACAGAACAATCAGATTCTACACAGTCAACTCAGAACCTTAAATTTGGCTGCTTGGCAGATAATATAGCCACTCAGACCACACCTCTCTCTAAAGCTGTTATGGATGTCATTTTAGAAGCCAGGAGGCCCAGCACTAGGAAATCTTATGCAGAAAAATGGAAGAAATTCTGTGCTTGGAGCCAAGCACAAGGACTCGAACCACTTGTTCCAAATATACCTCAGATTTTACAATACCTAACTGAGATGCTGGACAAAGGCTTATCCTTCTCATCAATTAAGATCTATGCTTCTGCCATTTCAGCTCATTACAATACGGAACCTCCAATTTTCTCTCATCCACTACTAAGACAGTACCTCAGAGGGGCAAAAACATAAGACCCCCAAGAAGAACACCGATACCGACATGGGACCTCAATTTTGTTTTAGAAAAGCTCACACTTCCTCCTTTTGAGACAGCCAATACAGCTGATATAAAATTCTTATCATGGAAAATTGCTCTGCTCCTAGCAATAACTTCAGCAAGAAGTGAGTTACAGGCATTGATGGCAGTGGAACCTTTCATCATTTTTCATCAGGACAGGGTTTCTCTAAGGACAAACCCAACATTTATGCCAAAGGTAGTATCCAGTGTGGCTCTTAACCAAACCATTAATTTGCCAACATTTTATCCAAATCCCCAGAATAAAGGGGAGAGATTTCTGCACGCTTTGGACATACACAGACAGCTATGCTTCTGTTTGGACAAAACAAAAGCTTTCAGAAAAACTGAGCAACTGTTTGTAGCTTATGCTGCAGGATCACTAGGAAAGCCTATCTCAAAGCAGACTATTTCAAAATGGATAGGACACTGCATTCGTTTCTGCTATTCACAACATGGCAAGCCAGTGCCTAAGGGCATTAGGCCACATTCAGCCAGAGCAGCAGCCACTTCAGCAGCCTTCCTCAGAGGAGTAACAACCAAAGACATTTTAGAGCAGGGGTGTCCAACCTTTTCAGTTGTAAGGGCCGCATTGAGTCAACAGAAATGGTCTGGGGGCAGCATGTAAAATATATTATTGTAGACGGCAAGTGAGGACCAAAAAAAAAAAAAAAAGGTCTCTCACGGAAACTGAAGAGCAAAAAAAAAGGTCTTTCATACAGAAACATTGCAGTTCCGCATTCAACAGAAGTAGCTCCATATTTAGTTGTTTTTAATTGGCCTGTATGCCACGTATACGGGGTAATAAAAAAAAAAGCTAAGCGGAGGCTGGCCCCTGGTGAATTTGAACAATAAATAAATTAATAAATGCATAATATTTGCCCTAAATTTAGGGCAAATATTATGCATTTATTAATTTATTATAAAATTTAATATCTCATTCTAAAAAAAACAGTTAAATCTAACATCTTAGTTTAACATCAAAGTTTATTTGTAAAAAAAAAAAAAAAAATTAACAGGTACGAACCCTTCAATTTGTATGAGATCATACCTGTGATTTTGCTGGTTTCCTAAAGATGTCCATGTCTTTCATCATGTCCTTAATGCCCATATGTTGTCCAAAGCGCTCATGTATTCTTCTGTTTCTAGCTTTGGAATCTGTCCCTGAAATATGGCACTGGCAATATCAGGAATGATGAGACTTTTACTTCTTAAAAAATGAACAATTTGTATTTTTACATTTGTTTCACTGTCACTAACAGATGGTAGAACGCGTTTAACTTTGGTTCACCCACTTACTGTGGAGACACAAAGAACATGGTAGTATGCAACACCACACTCCAGTTTCACAAGGTAAACTCACACATGCTGTTTTGCAGTTTCCTCTCCAATCTGCATGAGTGCACATTTCAGCTGACAACTTGCTCCGATCCATTCAATGAGGCATAGCATCATCAGATAACACCTTTTTGTATTTCTTCCTTAGATTAATATAAATCTCCAACTTGGGGTTTTTCCAAGTGTTTGCTGAAAATTTGGAAGGGGTCTTCCAGTATTTGTTACATTTCTCAAATTTAAACAAATAATTGACTTTATTAATAGTGGCAATGTTTATTCGTGAAACCAATTCACAAGGGTGCAGCCAGGCACAGACCTTCGCAGAATTCAAACTTATTGGTTCTAGTTCTTGTTATACTTAAGTGTCCATATCAAGAGGTTCAGGCTGTCAAGTCAGGATTGTTCTTTTGTGTAGTAAAGTAGACAAATATTATGAGCATAACCTTTTTAATGTGAACACTGAGCTTGTCTTTTTGATACCAGTGCATCTATATTGGGTTTGATAGATGTAGTGGCGATGCGAAGAGTATTTTCAAGATGCTCATCTGAAATTTTTGTTCTGATTTTATTTTTTGTATGCTTCATACGAGAAAAAAATTGCTCGCAAATGTATGTACTCCCCAACAGAGATGTCATAAACAGGGCATGTTCGTGAAGTGATGGATATTTTTCTTTGGGTAGGTATAACTTATAAAAGTCAAATAAAGATGCTTGCAGAAATTTTTCTTTAAGTTGCATATCTGACTGCAATTCTGTGCATTCCAGTTGCAGGTTTGCAGGCAACATGTCGATGTCAACTGAGAATGGAGTAGCAAATATACTGAACTGTTGTTGGTGTTCTCTAAAATCTTGAAATCTACTCTCAAACTCCTGTGATAAACTATTAAGTAATGCCGTATATTTTTCAGTATTTGCATGGCTTTTCTCAGTGTTGCAAAGTGAATGAAGCTATTGTTCTTAATCTGACTGTGCCATAATTTCAGTTTCATTTCAAATGCCGTCACTGTTTGAAACATGTCATTTATTAATAGATTTTCCCCTTGGAGGCGCAGGTTCAGGTCGTTTAAATGAGCAGTGATGTCTACTAAGAAGGCTAAATCAGCCATCCAGCTTGCATTTTCAAATTCGGGTACAGGCTTTCCTTTTAACTCCATAAAGGACTTTATTTCATCTCGTAAGTCATAGAAGCGTTTCAGCATTTTTCCACGACTTAACCACCTCACTGCAGTAAAGTACAAGATGTCTCCATAGGTAGATTCCAAAGTAGTCAGAAACTCCTGAAACTGGCGGTGATTTAATCCTCTGGATCTTATAAAATTTATTGTTTTAACAACAACATTCATAACATGTTCCATTTTTAAAGTCTGTGCAGACAAATTTTCTTGATGTATAATGCAGTGGTACTTCATGAAACGCACATTACTGATCTGTTTTGCATCTTCTTCCATCAGTGTTGTTAGTCCTTCCCTCTTTCCAACCATAGCTGGAACACCGTCAGTTACTATGCCAGACAGGTTTCTGATGGTCAAGGAAAATCTTGCCAGTGTTTCTTTTACTGCCTTGTACAGATCAGCAGACTTTGTTGTGTCTTTCAGTGGAACCAGACAGGCCAGTTCTTCAGTAATATTGAAATCGTTGTCAACACCACGAATAAATATGGCAAGTTGTGCCGTATCTGTAACATCAGTGCTGTCATCCAAAGCTATGGAGTAAAACTTGAAAGTTGCACACCGAGATTCCAACGTATTTTCAATAGATTTGGCTATATCTTCCACACGCTTTGCGATTGTCTGGTGTGATAAACTGATTTTAGAAAATTCTGATTTTTTTTCAGGGCAAATTATGTCTGCTACACTTTCAAGGCATTCTTTAACAAATTCACCATCGGCAAATGGCTTGGATTTTTTCGCAATTAAATTTGCTACAACATAACTTGCCTTCAGTAAAGAATCCGGCTGAGTAGCTGATTTTCGAAACAGCTGTTGTTGAAATGTAAGACTTTTTTTAAATTCTGAAATTTTCTGTTTACTACTCCTTGCAATTCACTTAATTTGGGGTGCGTTTGAATATAATGCCTTTTCAAATTGTAATCCTTGAAAACGGATACCACTTCTCTGCATACTAAGCAAAGTGCTTTATTGTTAGATTCAACAAAGAAGTACTCATCAGTCCATTTTTCCTGAAAGACTCTCCTTTCATCCGCTATCTTGCGTTTCACGGTTTTGGTTGGACAGGATGCAGAAGCCATGCTGAAAAGTAAAAAAGGAGTAACTTAGCTACTTTATTCCTAGTTATATAATTTTTAAAACAATGGCTAACAATTTACATTAAAAAATAAGGAAATAAAAATTAAAACTATCCATAGTTGTAGTAGTATATGTTAATGGTGTTCGAGGGATCATTTCACATCTGCAACATAACACAAAAATATCCCTGGGGTGAATTTACAGTTACCCATCCAGTTGGCCAGATTACATATGAGGAGGGCCAGTGAGGCACTTTGTTTCATTTGTAGTACTAATGCCATTAGTCTTCAAAACAGCCATTACGCATAAAGCACATCACATTTACTGTGACTGTTGGTCTGTACTTTGTGCCAGTAATACTGGGCATTTTGAAAAGTTCTTCATAATTCATGAAATTCAGATGGACTGCGATAGAGCTATGAACATGTATGGTTAGCTGCATGTAATCAACAGTTTCTTACTGCTACAAGAATGGCAGCTTTCAATGACATAATCAGAGCTGTACCATCAAGTTAAATACGGTGTACTTTGCATGCTACCCAAGAAAAGTCATTCACTTGCAATGAAAAAAACTGGCACACACTGACACTGTCATTAATTCACTACTACTGTACTACCAATTCACACTGCGAAAACCACTCCAGCCGTCCCAAGTAGGTAAAATGTCAACATTAGCAGCCCTACAGTATTACAATCCACAAAATTAAGCCAACAAATTAAAGAATTCACATCACTGACTTAATAAAACAATTCTGAATAAGAGGGTCTCACCCAAACAAATGACTGGTGCCATACACATGACCGCAAGCCGAATGCCAACAAATGCATCATCATCCCTTTTGGCCCAAAGATTTGGGGAAAGCGGCTGTGAGGCTGCCAGCCCAGCTAGATGTTATTTTGTACATAATTCTGTGTGTCATTTTTGAATATTAATATGCTTCCTATGCTTGTCTTGCAAATGTAAAAAAACTATACGTATGTGTATATTAAACTATTGGTGCAGAAGTGTGTGTTGATCTGTATGTTCTGTACTGAGCTTCAAGAATGTAACCAGTGTACCCTGCTGGAAAAGAGCAGAAATGTGTGTATAATAACTTATACCTATGCAGATGTGTGCTGTAATGGTAGAAGTTGGAACATACAGAGTTAATTTGCAAACACTAAGAAAAGAAGTGAATTGTTTTACAACTGTCTGTAAAGGTAGAAGTTGGAACATACAGAGTTAATTTGCAAATGCTAGCTAAGAAAAGAAGTGAATTGTTTTACAACACTGTTTATCTCATCAAGAAGACAGGATGTCTACACTGCAGCCAGAAGTTCTTTTGTGTGGAAACAGACAAAACGACAGGTTTCAAATGTAAAACTGTTTACTACTGTTTTATGACTTCCAGTTCCAGGGCTTAGGGGCCTTAGGCACATTTCTGAGAGATAAGTAACCTCTCTTAGGGACAGATTGCAATATAGCAAGATTAGTAGATGTTTTCTGTATTTGAGACTGTCCTGCAATGTTGTTTAACATATTTCCTGCAATTCTGAACTGTGTCACTTTATTCATTGAGTTATTGAATATTGTCTTATTCTTTTTATTGTTTATTATTAAATATATTTAAAAAACTTTTAATTGTGGCTGGTTTGTTTATTTAAAAATATTTTTGTCATAATGCCTTGTTTTGTATGTAATTTGCACTCATGAGTAACACATGCTTACTTCAGTAATTGCAACAGGCAATTGTGAAATTCAGGAATGCTTCAAACACTTCAAGCACGAATGCATTGAGATGTTCACAGACTAGCTTACATAGTCAGCAGACAGACATGCAGACAGATAGACAGATACCTACTGGAAAAGGCCACAATCAATAACATATTGACCTCTGTTTCATATTAGTTTGATGGATGTTCACTAGACTACAGATTTAAACACCCCTTTCTTTTGAGTCATTTTGCCTAGTATAGACAGCACTAAGGAATAACCAATGGAACAGTATACATTTTCATAGCTCTCAACTGTCCAGATCTTCACAGAATGTCCATATTTTCACCTTGTATATCTTTTGGTGTATTCCTTATCAAATTTGTGGTTTTCTGCCATATCACTTGCATGATCTGGAGTGCTGTCACACAATAATTACAGGCTATTAAAAAAGCACCAGTACCTTGTTTTTTTAGAAGTAAACATTACCTGACAGCATTAGAAAAAAACCTTGCATCAACCTGTTTACTACCATTTCTCTTGTATGCCTCCCCCATCATGACTAACCTACATAGCAACCCCCCCCCCCCCAATGAAACTGGACAGCTGTAATTGCTAGATTTCCCAGCAGTTTACATACAGAAAGTCAACACTGCAAAGCCGGCTTAAAACAACTGTACTGGCTCGAGCCTCACAATCTCCTACCTACTCATTTGGAGTACAACATTTCTGTTATGAATACGAAAACCATTGAATGTGGCTAATGAAAATGTCCTTGTGCTTAATTCTAATTAAGCTAAATGCAGGAACCCATTGTTACAAAGCAGCCATTGTTTTGCAACCATGAATATCTTTGCTTAGGCTTAGGAAATGAAAAGCATGAGGAATGGTATGAAGCAGACATTACTGCATTCTGTCACACAGTTATTTACACTTTTTCAGTACTGTGTCTACTCTTGACATTTATCTGTAAACACTGTAAAAAACACATTTATGCCATTCTTACAGTGAGCAATGAAGAAAAAAAAACATAAAAGAACTAAAATAGGACAGCACAAAATATACTGCTGCCATCAAAGAGACTACAACTGCCTACGCCGTATTTTAATTCATCACCTCAGCCACTAACATCAATTTAAAATCCTGTACATTACAATGAATAGGTATATTCCATTAATTTCACTTACTTGCTTAGCAAATGCTGATGCTTAATCTGAGAGACATAGAGGACTTACTTACACAAATACCTATGTCTAGTCCTGCTATATATGTTATTACATTTCATGAAATAGCCAAAACTTATATAGAACATAGATTAATAATTTCTGTATTAATACATTTTGTTCCAACACCTGCCCCTCGCATTGTGGATGTAACACCAGGAGAAAGATTTTAGTAAACTACCTAAAGAAGTGAGAATGTATAAATTTAAGCATAAAAAAATGTGAGCTGCTGTCTCTGCACAGCTGCAAAGGTTATTTTTTAATTGCCATGATAAACGACCTATTTCACAGAAAGAAAGAAATAATGACTTCAGAGTAGGCTGCATATGTAGGATATGACCTAACTACAGAAGTCAGTAATATCTTTTTTCAAGTTTAAAAACAATCATGTTTGCTGACTCAGTCGAAGCTTCTCTAAATGGGATAGTAACACATGCAATGATGGCTTTCATAATTATACTTGATTACTTCTTACTCCTGTATGTATGTTTTTTAACAAAACAAATGCCTACCTTGGTTCAACTGCATTTTAATACTTTCCACTCTTTCTGTGGTGTGCCATTACGAGTCTCTGATTTGTGTTGTAGGAGCAAAATCATGTGAATGCAGTTTTACTAGGTCCATATACTGGGGTAGTATATGGACAAAAAAAATTTCTTCGAATGCAGTTTCACTGATGTGATTACCTATTGAAACTGCATTCAGTCAAGATAGGGTGTGCTAAAACCATCTTAGGCCATACAACACTTGTTATTCTTTACACTTGCCAAATGAGTGGATGGACTGGTCCACAGCCCCTTTTCAGCCATGACCACAGGAGGTCAAGATACAGATATTACTTGAGTATTAACTTTACTACAGGAATATGTTATTTCACTCTGAATGTCGATTTTACAATTAAGCTGCAACACAAGTTTACTACAATCTTAGCCATCTACGCTAGGTTCCATTTGGGAAAATTAAAAAAAAACAAAAAAAAACACCAAAAATATACTAAATGTGTATTTATTTTACAGAAGTCTCATAAAAAGAATTTTAGGAGGAATAAAATGTTGCTCCTAAGAACCACTAAGCTCCAGTGTTGTTAAATATGCAGTAATAAAATGATACAAGTACAACATATTCCTCCTTTTCATAATGGCATGCATATGTGCCTCTGAAAACAGCTAGCAGAGTGATTCCCCCTGTAGACTACTTGAAAACTAATTGGCTGCCATAGCTAACAGTTAGCAGCCATCAGAACTACAAATACAGCAAGAATGAACATTTTTAAATTGTTATATTAGCGGACCGGAGTTCCGCTGTGGCGACCCCTAACCGGGATAAGCCTAAAAAGACACAACAACAACATATTCAGCACCTATTGCCAGCAGCCATTCATTAACTTGCATAACTCAAGTCTCAAATGTTGCTTAGTGGAGTAACACACAGCAGTGCAAGTGGATAGTGCCAGACTTTAAGCTTCTGATGAGCATTCTGTCATTACATCCCCCCAGTTATATTTAATAACAGTTCGCTTTCCTCAGTTCTGATTAGATAGGATATGCTTTTCCTTGCGTTGCCACTGTGCAGCACCATGTGGGTCCTAAATGTTTTCAGCTGTACAACATTTAGCACTCTCGGCGCGAGACTTAATTGGAATCAATCTTGGCATGCGATGAAGTCCGTTTTGTGTGTTTGTGTGTGTGTGTATGTGTGCGCACACACACAACGCCCAGCAGTGGTAGTGCACGGGGCTACATTTACACTCAGAGTGGAACGCTGCAGTGCAGGATCCATGCACTGCCTTATCTGTCTACCAGTAATCCAGTTTTGCAAACTTTGTAATGCACCAGCCATTTTGCATCAGTGGATACTGGAGTTTTAAAATAATTAGGTATCGTAAAACTGCTATTAAAAAAAAACGACTACTTAAAGATGAGCTGCCTGAAATCAAGCCTTATAAAACGAATTTATTGCATTAGGATTAGGTAATAAAGCTGAAGAGGCAGATGGTTGCCTTCTAGTAAAATACTAGTTAGTATCGTCGCCTATTTTTTTTTTCAAGCTATTGCCCGCTATTTGTTAGCTTTTTTTCTTGAATATATGCATTACGACAGATCTGCCTACACTACTACAGTTTGCTTTTACCTTTTGAATTTCTAACCTCTGTGTCCTATGTCTTAGGACAGGTTAACATCTGCTTGCTTAGCTATTGGTCTCAGCTCAAAGATTCCGAGGTTTACAAGAAAAATTCCTAAATTCCATACGTTCCCGCTGTTCACGAACTATGATGCTGCTTTCCTTCACTTTATACAAGATCGATTCCTATTATCGTTCAAAACGTAGTATGTTTTAATTTAATGTGTTATTTGAGGAGGCAGTTTTTAACAGGCTGTGGTTTGAGAGTTTCACAAGTGAGGACGGATTGTTTACTTACTCTAACAACTTACCTGTTACTGCAGGAGATGTGTAGTCAGTGTATGTATTAAAATAAATATAATAATCCCCCTTCGCCGCGATCACAATCCTCTTCCTTCAAGCTGTTTATCACGAATGTATCTAGCGACGCAAAAAACGACCGGACGGTGCTTTGGCGCATGCGCAGACCAGCTGAAAGACGCTGGCATGAAAAAAAAGGGAAACAAGTAATGTGGCACATGCGCACAAAAGCTAAAGGACGCGGACATGAAAACACACGGAAAAAAAGTTTAATTTCTACTTAACGGGTCGCGGGCCGCATGGAAGAGCTCTGAGGGCCGCAGGTTGGACACAACTGTTTTAGAGGCTGCAACCTGGAGTTCAGTGCACACTTTCACCAAGCACTACCACTTACCTCTCTACTCTAAATCCAGAGCAGGCTTTGCTGCTGCAGTTCTGCAGGGCCTTGTAGCCTCACCTAATCCTATTTAGGCCCAGCCGCCCAACCTCGGCTTTGGGATTCAACCCAAGTATAATGACTGCGACAGTGAAACACGATGAACATAGTACAGTTGTGTACCTGCCATAAATGTAGATGTTCAAGTGTATTCACTGTTGCAGTCCAGCTTATCCTCCCACCACCCCCCTTTCTTTTGCTGGGTCTTATCTGTATATCTCTATCCTATACAACCTTTTTGGTGTATTTGCTTGTAGATGAAGGAAATGTTATTTTTGTGCATGCATTTCTTATTGCTATATTTTTCAGCCTACCTATTTGGGACACCTGACATCTGGGGCAAGAAAAACTGAAGAAAATGGCATCGGCTGCATCTTTTATACCTCTGGCGCACTGACGGCAGGGAAGAGGCGACAGCAACCGACGCCGGACCTAGACTTTGGAACTCTGGCCGACTGCGGGTAGCCTGCCAGCAGGATAACCCAAGTGTAATGACTGCAACAGTGAATACACTGGAACATCTACATTTATGGTAGGTACACAACTGTACTTTCCAAATATCCCTCAGATTTTACAATACCTAACTGAGATGCTGGACAAAGGACTATCCTTCTCGTCAATTAAGATCCATGCCTCTGCCATTTCAGCTCATTACAATACGGAACCACCTATTTTTTCACATCCACTGCTAAGGCAGTACCTCAGAGGGGCCAAAAACATAAGACCTCCAAGGAGAGCACCAAAACCTGCATGGGACCTCAATTTTGTCTTGGAAAAGCTCACACTGCCTCCTTTTGAGCCAGCCAATACAGCTGAGATAAAATTCTTATCATGGAAAACAGCTCTGCTCCTAGCAATAACTTCAGCAAGAAGAGTTTCAGAGTTACAGGCATTAATGGCAGTGGAACCTTTTATCATTTTCCATCCGGACAGGGTTTCTCTAAGGACAAACCCAACATTTATGCCAAAGGTAGTATCCACTGTGGCTCTTAATCAAACCATTCATTTGCCTACTTTTTATCCAAATCCCTAGAATAAAGGAGAGAGACTTCTGCATTCTTTGGACATACACAGGCAGCTACGCTTTTACTTGGACAAAACTAAAACTTTCAGAAAGACTGAGCATCTTTTAGTAGCATATGCTGCAGGATCACAAGGAAAGGCGATCTTAAAGCAGACTATTTCAAAATGGATAGGACACTGCATTCATTTCTGCTATGCACAGCATGGCAAATCAGTGCCTAAGGGCATTAGGCCACATTCGACCAGAGCAGCAGCCACATCAGCAGCCTTTCTCATAGGAGTACCAACCAAGGAAATTTTGAAGGCTGCAACTTGGAGTTCAGTGCACAATTTTACCAAGCACTACCACTTACCTCTTTACTCTAAATCCAGAGCAGGCTTTGCCACTGCAGTTTTGCAGGGCCTCATAGCCACTCCTAATTCTGTTTAGACCCAGCCGCCCAACCTCAGCTTTGGGATTCAACCCAAGTGTAATGATTGCAACAGTGAAACACGATTAACATAGTACAATTGTATACCTACCATAAATGTAGATGTTCGAGTGTATTCACTGTTGCAGTCCAGGTTACCCACCCACCATCCCCCTTTCTTTGCTGGGACTTATCTGTACTTCTCTATTGTACACAACCTATGTGGTGTATTTGCTTGTAGATGAAGGTATTGTTTATTTTAGTGCATGCTTTTTATAAGCAATGTTTTTAGCCTGCCCTTTTGGGGCCACCTGACATCTGGGGCAAGTAAAACTGAGGAAAATGGCATTGGCTGCATCTTATATACCCCTGACGCACTAACGTCAGGAAAGAGGCACCAGCAACCGACGCCGGACCAGGACTTTGGAATTCAGGCCGACTGCAGGTAGCCTGCCAGCAGGATAACCCAAGTGTAATGACTGCAACAGTGAATACACTCGAACATCTACATTTATAGTAGGTACACAACTGTACTTTTCTGATTCTGTTGTGCTCTGACCCTCTTCTGGTCTTATAAATAATAGGGAGTTACATATGAGCATTAGTATGCCGCAAACAAGATCTGAGGAAGGTACTAGAGCATCATGGGATAGGGAGTAAGCCACGAGCTGGTTGAAGACATCGAACTTTAGTAACCGGCCAAGTCAGAACCGAGGATCGGTTCCTAACCCATCAGTACAGATTGAAGGCGAGATGGACAACTCGCATGGAACATTATGGTAGGTACATAACTTCTTTTTTTATTTGCACAAAACAAATTTAGAAAATCTGATTTTGTTTCCAAGTTGTGAACTTAGAAAATCTGATTAGTTATTTATTTCCTTTGATGGTAAGAAGCATGGCTTTCCAGTCTACAAACAGATAATTTCCAAATGGATATCAACTGATTTTTTTGTTTTGCTATTCTTTTCATGGTAAATCTTTCCCTTTGGTAACATCAAAGTCCAATCCAGAAGTAGCTACTACTTCATCCATTCATACCGTTACTAAACATGACAACACTGTTGCCTCCTCCAGGGCCCAAATTGGTTGCTTTTCCAAAGGTTTCTGGGTTCTAGCTCAGTCTGTCTTTCCCTTTCTCACTCTACATAAAAAGCTTTGGATGCCATTCCTTTAGTTAGTATTACAGCAACAGTAATCTAATGATGAACATAATTGACTTGTGTAAAAAATTACCATAACAGTAGATGTTTAACTAGATCACTGTTGTGCTATATGCAGTCACCCCTCAATCTCCTTTTTTTTCATCTATTCTTTTTGTCCAGTGTGGAGCTTGTTTGCCTACCATTCCCCTTCTCTTCCCTCTATATCCTGAGATGATCCTCCTGGTACCTATACTGACCAAGTGTATGGTATCCTTCGCAGGATACATCCCATTGGTTAGCATTAATGCAACAGTGATCATCTCAAACATTTACTGTTATGGTAAGGTATTAGACAACTATACTTCTTATATGTATTTCATTGCAATTTTTTTTTTTTTTTATATATATACAGAGTTTCATGCATAAACTTGACATTTGAAAGTCTCCAAGTATGACAAGTATACTTGCGTGCTGTACAGAAATAAGAGGCTTGTGCTTTTACTATGAGGAGAGATGTTCAGAAATGGCAGTTTATTATATGATGATTTATTACCTGTTTTGCCTCACATTTTCATCACTAGGAAGGTGAATCTTCCTTGGTTATACTATTATACCGATCGAACTGGAGAAGCATCACGAGCCCTTAGAGTACAGTTCCCAACCAGCTTCAGTTTTACGGGCACAGCCCAGGTAAGCATTTAAGCATCAAGTGACTATATGGATGACTTGCTAACTTTGTATATTCCAGTTCTGATTTTTTTTTTCCATTAGCCTTTCTCCTTGACATGCTCCTTGTCTTCAAATACAAGTAGGAGTGACAAGATGGACAACACTAGCACCACATGTTTTAAAATAGTAGTGTATTATCATCATCATGCAGAAAAGATCACTGAGACCATTTGTATCTAAGAGTGATGAGGCATAACTTCTGATAAAGGGCTCCTGCTAAGTAAGCCCCAAAGTTCAAAGCTCAGGAAGTTGCAAAACCAATGTTTTTAACACCTTTATTTAATTATCACTTAAGGCATAGGTAAACATACATTAATGCTGAAGAAAATAAGTCATATTAACATGTTTCTAGTTACAACCATTATATATCACGTTTACTTTTTTCATAACTAAAATCAATCCAACATTACATAAGTTGCTCAACTCCTCCTTTACTTTACTCCTCCAAAACATTTTTCTGTATGTATTATCACAGTTTCCATTTTCTCTATGTAATTCACTCCTAACCTTTTCCACAGATCCCATTTCAAGTTCATTTATCCCTGTTACAATGTTTAGTATTTTAAATACAGTTGGTTTAGACGTTGATGTCCATTTTCTAGTAATTGCTTTTTTGATGGCCACCAGAATTGAACTTAACAAGCCCTTGCTATATCTAGGCATTTCAGACCTTGTATCCTATCCTATCCTTGCTCAAGGCATAGTTTCCCTAGTTACATCCATTTGCTTACCCAATATTTCTGACAAAGTAGTGTATAAGGAATTTTTGTAGTATGCCATCTCATTAAGCACTCAAAAACATGTTCCCAGTTGCATCTTTTTTCCCTATCACGCCTTCAACATTTGCCATCTACCTGAGGAAAAATTCTTTGGAGTCTACTTTTGGTATAAAAACACCTATACAAATACTTCCAAGCAAAAACCCTAAATATTCTAGACTTTTGTTGCATACTTGAGAGATGTACATATGTCCTTCTATTGCTTCCTTGTGAATTGCATATCCAGTCTCGAATCCCAATCTTCTCTAAACTCTTCTGATTGATTCCTGTAGTTATCCTACAATAATTTACATGCACTACTAATTATCCATTTTTAACAGCAGTTTCTTTTCTAGATTCAAGTAAAAACTGTGTATTGGAGCATGTTTTCACTTAGTATTCCATTATCTTGTTCCCTTTGCTTATACTCTGGTATCAGTCCTTGATAGGGAAAGACCATGTGTAGCCTACTGTTCAAATGTCTTCTTGGCCAATCCCATTGTATAACCTTTCCCTCTCTAGTGATTTGCTGCCATTAACTTGGCTTCTTTGCCAGTTTTCTCCCAATTCAGGACTATTCCTGCCTGTTCTGTATACCCCTAATTGCAGTCATCCGTTTCAGCAAAAATCTCCTTTCTTCTTTATCATGTTGGCTTAGTTCTTAGAATACTTTCTGCTACTTTATGAATATAATATTCTATATGTCTGTCATTATTCTCCTTAAAGATCTGCATCCAGAATTCCACTCTGTCTTTGTTTCTTGAATTTCTCTCATTTCATCATCATCCCTTTCCATTTTTAATTATACCTTTTTGCTTGTGTTGTGTATGAGTCCTAACTGTGTAGCTTTAAAATATCCCTTTAAACCAGGTAATCCTAAACCACCATGCTCTGTTTGAAGGATCAGATAATCTCACTTGACCCTTGCCCTTTTCCCCTCCCAGATAAATTCCTTCAACTTTTTATTAATTATTGTCCATAACTTCTCTGGTTGATGAAAAAAATATGCCTGACCTGCATATAAAAACTAAAGGGACTAATAGCATTTTCACTGCTTGTATCTTGCTATCCATAAACAAGAGATTCCAGTTTCTCAGGTTTTGTATTATCTTTTGTTTAGTCTCTTCCCATATATCCTTAGCTGTCATAACCAAATCTTTTTTAATCCATACTTCTAAATACTTCATGTCCCCATAAATATTGGTATTGGTGGACCATTTCATGTGTGGGTACATAATTTATAGCTATAATTGATGTGGATATTCTACAAAAAGGCCTTACAGAAACAGATGCCTGGTGCCAGAGCCATGGGCTCAAGCTTAATGCCAAGAAATATCCCCTTTGGAAAAAAACATGTACCCATGAATTAGCACATAGGTGACAGGACGCTAAACATCGAAATGGTGATGAGAGACTTGGGGACACAGGTGGACAGTGGTCTCACTTTTGATAACCACATCGCCACAACAGTCAGGAAATCCTTCTATGTGGCACACCTCATCACTAAGGGCTTTTCATCCAGAAAAAAGGAGGTCATTGTCCCACTGTACTCATCCCTCATTAGACCCATTATAGAGTATAATACCCCATTTGGTATGTACCTCTCAAGACATCTGCAACAGCTGGAAAGGCCACAGAAATACCTCACTAAAAGAATTACAGGCCTAAAGCAGATGCCATATGCTGACCGTCTAAAAAAACTCCAGCTATACTCTGTGGCATATCGTCTACTCAGAGGCGATCTCTGCTTAACATACAAGGCCATGTCAAACCCTGAGCTGTTGGACATGCTCCACTTAAAGAAATCCCAATCCCTCAGAGCCACGTGCTCCAGGGATCTAAACCTTGTCATCACAATGAACAAAACATGCTGGAGGGATAGGTTCCTGACCCAGAGACTCCCCATACTCTAGAATAGACTGCCCATACATGTCAAGCAGAGCGCCTCATTGGCCCTCTTCAAAAGGAACCTTGATGATTGGATGGGAGACAGGAAATTCACCCCGGGGATCATGTCAGTCGCCCTGCTAGATGGGCCCAGAGAAGTAAATATTGTGGGAAGAAATATCCAGGGAATTGTTATGGCTAGGCTTGCATAGGCCCTAGGACCGATAGTCTAATACCAACCTATGAACCTATAATTGTTTTGTCTTCATTAATTTTATATCCTGAAAAGATTTGAAACTGTCTCAAGATGTTCCACAACAGTGAATGTCCTTTTCTGTTTGCCAACTTTTCTTCATTACCTTACCAATTTTATCCTTGAATTTTTCACTCAGTTGTTTTCTTTGCTAATGGCTTTAAAAATAAAGCAAATAACAAAAGGGAAAGAGGATACCCCTGCCTAGTTCCCATCTTATAGACACAATTTGTCAAAAAGGAACCTCCCACTTCAATTTTTGGCACTGATCCCTCATATATCCTCCTTATTAACCTTGTCGTATCAGGGAATGCAAATGCTTCGACTGCCGTATGCGTAAAATCCCAGATTACTTTGTCAAATGCTTTCTCTGCATCAAGACCCCACAGCAGCCATGGTATTTTCTTACACTCTTCTTCCTTCTGAATCATCATTGTTCTGTTAATGTTGTCAAATGTTTGCTTCCTTTCCACAAAGCCACATTGATCCATATCTATCAGTTTTCATAAAACCTTTGTCATTCTTTTAGCTATTACAGATGTAAACAGTTTATAATGGTTTAAAACTGAAATGGGCCTGTAGAAGCTCAGTCTGATTGGTCTTTACCATCTTTAGGTTTTACAGCAACCACAGCATTCTTCCAGGATGCTGGTGCCCCCCCCCCTTTAAAATACTGTTAAACAAAACCTTCCAAATCCGTATCACTTTCTTCCCTCCTACATTCCAGACTTCTACAGGAATAATATCTATTCTTGGAGACTTCCATGAAGACTGATTGTATGTCACCTTTTTGTGTCATCGCCTCCTGTCTTAAGTCTTCCATAAATATTTCCATCTGTACTCTTTCTTGATTTCCACATTTCTGTATTTTGTACAACTGTTCATAAAATTTCTGAAGTATCTTTAATACCTTTACAGGATACCTGATTATTTTTTTTGTTACAGGTTCCCTAAGTTTGGCAACAACCCTTTCTACTTTGTTGCCTGAGTCAATCTGCTAAAAGCGTTTGTGATCTGGAGTTATCAAAAAAACAATTGCTTAACAGCAATCGTGCATATTGTCCAGATACTCCTTTATTTTCTCTTTAGCACTCAGCAGTCGCACCTCTTTTTGTTCTGTGAAATTCCTTATTTTGCAATACTTTAACCTTTGCCAGACCCTCAAAATAATTCATGCTACTTCGTAACCATATCTCTTTTTTTTCTACCGTTTTTAAACTCCACTTTCTTCCCCTAATAACTCTCGAATAATTTCCACTATCCATTCCTTAAATTCCTCTGTCTTTAACAGGTAGATGGGGAAGCACCATTGTCTCATTTTTTACTTCATTACCTGGAATTTTTACCATAGTTGTTATTGGCACATGATCTGAAATAGTTATTGGATGTGTGTTGAAGCTTTCAGTTAAATACACATGTTCCTGTGAAATACAATTTATGTGTTGTCTAGCCTAGTTATGGTACTTTGGGAAATAATATGTACATTGTCTCAAAGTTCCTACTACTGAATTTACATCTTCCATACCAAATATTTTCATAAATTTCCTCAGAAATGTTAGATTTTCCTTTCTAGGTCATCCAGGTACAATCCTCACTGTTGCAAATTAAATTCCAGTCCCCACCTATAAGTACTTTTCCCTGTTAAAACGTGATTATTCCTATCCAAAATTTCTTAAGTTTCATAATAGCAGTTTTAGGAAGAATATAAATGCATGCCAGTGTAATCCTCCTCTTTTGCTATTTAACCCTTACTACTACATATCTACCGTTATCTTTTTTCCCCTCTTCTAGCAATTAGGATAAGTACTCGGCTGAATATCCCCCATTG
Organism: Protopterus annectens; assembly: GCF_019279795.1. NCBI lineage: Eukaryota > Metazoa > Chordata > Ceratodontiformes > Protopteridae > Protopterus > Protopterus annectens. Next base: position 1,302,232,074 of record NC_056732.1, read on the forward strand.
TCCTTTCTTAATCAAATTCACTTGCTCTCTTCTTTCCAAATGGGTCTGTTGTGGAACTGCTGTTTGTATTCTACATTTCTTAGTACAATTCGATACACTTTCCTTTTTATGTATACCTTTGAGGCCATTAACATTCCAAAATAATATGGATAGTATAGCCATTATAATAAGAAGCTTTTTTAATTGTTTGTTTCCAGCTTTGGTGTTTCATGCACCCAACAATGTTTCGCACGTTGATCTTTTATACAGCGGTTTATTGACATCTCCAGTGAAACCTATGTCACATTTTATAAGACTTTGTTTTAATGAAAACCCTAAAAAAAAAAAAAAAAACACTCCTAGAACACTCCTGTAATCTGTTAAATTAAAACAAATATACAAAACTATGTGCATCTTCAAATAATGTTTAACCTTCATTACCTAACCTAAAATTAAGGATCCAGTACTGTCTGTTTTCTTCTATTTCAACATGTGGGTTGTCTGATCAGACTCAGTGTCTTATTCCAAAGTATTGGATCCGAGAGCTCTCTCTCTTCCACCCAGAATTCCCCTCTCCTGCCTGAATTACCTCAGATCTCATTTACCACCTGCCTAACCAGTTCTTTTGACTGAGAGCTTCATCCTGCTTTCACAATAGGTGAAGTTTTTGATCTACCAGTTAAGATTTTTAGGCTTGGTAGAAAGATTTAGTAGTGTTAAGGTTTCTGATAGTATAATTATAGGTTTAATGCATTTTTTGTACTATTTTTGCTGTGTTAAGTCTGTGCTCTTGATTCTTAGGATTTAATCTTTGAGTAGTTAAGAATATACAGAAATAGTTTAAGATAGATATTTGGTCCACGGTGGTGGTGCTGCAGTAGCGTTGTCGCCTCACAGTAAGACGCTGTCCGGTTCAATTCTCAGCTGGAGCGTCTTCTGCGTGGAGACATGCGTGAATGGGTGTACCTTCGTTGAAGGTTGTGTGTCAGGACTGGCAACTCGGCACGTAAAAATCAACTGCCAATCATTAGCGGACCGGAGTTCTGCTGTGGCGACCCCTAACCTGGAAAAGCCAAAAGACAACAGCAGTTTAAGATAGATATTTGAAAATTTTCTTCGAATGTCAGAAAAGTCACCAGGCTTCAGGAAGTGTTCTGCTTGTAGACATAAAATCCCACCTCAAGCCCCACATTTGCAGTATGTATATTGTTTGAGGCCTACCCTCTTGCAGGACCCGTGTTGTTTTTGTGCTACTTTCGGCACCAAGGGCCCTCCAAGGAAGCTAAGAGAAGCTTATTTTAAAAGGGCTACTTCCCCTCAGTCAGGGTCCAAAATGTCTTTAGATCTGAAGGTACATTCTACCTCTATTTCCTCTGATAGAAAGAGGGGAAAAAGAGAGAAAGGTCAAAGGAAAAAGATAGAGAAAAAGAGACATACCAAATGATAAACCTAAAGACAAATATTATGAGAGAGACCAGAAGACAATTTGGACAAACCTAAAAAAAAAATATCTGAATCCCACAGCTGTTGCTGGTCATTACCTAAGTTATCAAGACAATCGAATCCTACTGTCTCTAGGATCTGAACTCCCTCCCCAAAAATGTCTTTTTCTCCTAGACTGATTATCCCGAGTCTTGATTCTCCCATACTTCACAAGATCCCTTTGAGGCCTGCTTTAATAGTTTTGTCTTTGAGATCTGGTTGATCCATTAGCAGTCTTACCAAGTTAGTTGTTGAGAGAATGATGAAATTTCTGAGGCCTCAGATTCATTTGGGAATCTTCTCGTTTGCATCCCCGAGGAAAGGACTGGGATCAAACAATTCAACCCCGACCGTTCCACCTCCAATGCCATCTCCATTTTTGGAGCCAGGGCACATCAGATCCAACCTCCTTGCAGTACCAGCTTTGGAGCCAATAACCCTGGAGACTGTCTTCAACTTTGTCCATTTTCTCAACACTGATGCACTCGGGTCAATTAGTGTGCCAGAGACAGAGCATCAGAGTGGGAGCATTAACTGTAAAGATGACTGCAAGATTTGTGAAGCTGCCCCTACTACTTGGAGCTTTGGCCCTGCATAGCTCTATTCCGAGGTCCTTCTCAGAGCTGTCTGCTGTTGGAGTCGAGAGGACTACTGATTCTGCTGTTATAGGTTGCTGTTCCTTGACCGAGTTGGTTTTCAAGGCTGTGGAGAGGACCTTGGCTGGACCAAGATGACCAGTACATGCACAGAGACCAGATCCATCCAGACTCCCCCCGGAGGGCTGCTGCTTTTTCCTCTTCTTCTTCTGGGCATGTGTAGCAGACAGATCCAGTTAGCTAGGGATCACTTGATATTCAAGCTTCACGTCTGACTCTGAAGTGTTTCCTTCAAAAGTTTCAAGGCACATCCATTGGAAAAGAACTTGCAAGCATGTTGACTGCTCTCCTTAGTCACAGAAGACATCAACTTACATGAGGGAGAGAAGGCTCCTCAAGGTTCCATCCCTGAAGATGTCTCCTTAGGAGACATCCTAGAATTAATTAACCAGAAGGGGGGGGTGTTCTAGTGAAACCCCTTCTGATGAGTTGGTGTTTCTGTAAGCTTTTGGGTCTGGCCCGTCAACATCCTGGGTGTCCCACCTCCTGACTTCTTAGTTGACCTCATCACCCTGAAGGCCTGTAAGGAATCTGATATGGCACAGCCTGTCCCAAAAAGATAAAATTTTAGTTGCCCCAGAAGACAGTGGGCCAAGTGTATCTTTTAGATGCCATGGTGGAAGCAGCAGCCACAAAAAGGAACTGTATTAAGAATGTTCCTCTGTTCTTTCACCTAACAAGGGGGCCTAGGGTGTTGGACTGTCTAGCAAAATGGATTTGCTCTTCAGAAATATTTGAGCTCAGAGCTCTGAACTGCCTGGCACACCTGACACATATCCAGTGCAATTTGATCAAAGAGTTTCCAGATTACCTGCCAGATAACTTACTTTCAGATATCCAGAAAACTGTGGATACCCAGTTGTCTACCCTACAGTCATCCTGATATGTGGCCATGAGACTGCAATCTAATGTAGCAGATGGCACAGCATAGGCACTCAGCACAGGTATTACCATGCCACTTCATGCCTCGATGCGGCTATGCGACTTACAGAAAGATGTAATACATCCTTCATAAATGCTCCCTATGACAGTTCCACCTTATTTGGACCAAAAGTAAAGGAAAAGCTTATCGGAAGTGAGCAAGACTGTAAGACTTTGTCTGCTGTTGGAATCCGTTTTTTTAACTCTTCAAAGATCCTTTTACAGGAATCAGAGGGAGAAAAATATGGCTCAGTAAATCACAAGGTTTTTCACCAGGTGCTGCTGAAGACAGAAATCCCAGAGACAGGGGCAGTTCCAAGGGACGTCACCCTCTGGGTATAGGCGGTCTGCAGAACCAAGGTTTCTGTGGACCTTTCACAGAGAAACCTTATCCGCTTCCCTGAACATTTGCCTGACTTTTGCACTCTGCAGGCAGTTGAGGGATGCGTGTCCTTACCTCTAGCCTGGCAAAATATAACATCCAGTTCTTGGGTGCTAAGGATCATTATCAGAGGTTACACAGTACCCTTTTTAGAATCCCCAGAGACGAAACAAAAGATTACCACTCTACTCAATTACCAATGCACTCACTCGAGGCACTCCTTAAAATGGAGAACATCGACATCTGTGCAGTGACAGAGACCTAGTTCAAGGCTCCAGAGAGCACCCCTGCATTACCAGGCTAATTCATACCACACCTTTCGGCCACCTAACCTGTACCAAAACACTAAAGGCGGAGGCATGTCAATATTCATTAAGGATATCCACACCTCCAGGCTAGTTGCTCAACATAATGCATCCAAAATTATCCAAGTGTAGCTAACACTGGGCTAGACTGCAATCCAAGTTGTAGCTTGTTACAGATCCCCCGCCATGCCCCAGAATTCCCACTCTTCATTTCTTAAGATACTGGAAAATATTAAGGTACAACCCAATACCTTCATTATGGGCGATTTCAACTACCCCACCATCAGCTGGGAAAACTACTCCTGTACCAACTCATTCGCTCAGTGTTTTCTGGAATTCATAAATTCCAATGCCTTGGATCAACTTGTCCAAACCCCCACCAGGGGCAGGACTATCCAGGACCTGGTCATTACCAATATGGGTAACCAGTGTTCCACACCAGAAGTCAACTCACTGGCCAGATTTGACCACAAGTTAATCACCCTAGGCATCCATATCCCACCACCACCCCCCATTAAGGAAACCACCATCATAATCTACTCCAAAGCCAACTTCATGCTTCTTAAGACAGAAGTGACAAAATTCATGACACCCATGCAGACGGGAACTGAAAGTTTGACTGCTGAATCCTACACTAAGGCACTGTACAAGCACATCCACTTGTGTATGAATCGTGCCATCCCCAATAGAACCAAAACGCTCTCTTCCAAAAAAAGGAAGCTAATCTGGTGGTCCCTTGCCATAAACAAACTTTACAACAAAAGGAAGAAACTGTTACAGAAAAGAGGAAAATTCCAGGATGCAAAGAACTCCCTTACCAGCCTCAGTAAGAAGCTGAGATCCCTCATAAAATCCTCCAAAGCTAGTTATGAAAATAAAATTGCCAAAGATTACAAAGACAACCACAAGGCATTCTATAGCTATGTCAAGAATTTAAGTGGTAATGCTCAGATCTGCTCTGAGCTACAACAGAATGGCATTAAATATACTGATCCCAAGGATATTGCCAATGTCCTGGCAGATCGATTCAGTGCAAATTTCACCCCCCTCTCACACCCTAAAGGGCCCATCTCAATACCGAAAGATTGCTAAATTCCGATAATAATGGCCACACAGGTAGAAAACGCACTCTCCAAAGCTAAGAATAGAGCATCCATGAGACCAGATGACATCCCAGGCTGTGTACTTCATGAACTACAAAATGAACTGGCTTTATTGCTTCCCTCACCGTGACCAAAGCCTTCTTTAGAAGAACGTTTGACATGTCCAGTTCATGATCTGATACCTCCCTGAGGTATTATTATCTTACTAAAATCACTAAACCAAAAACCCTTTGAGCCAGCAGCATCTGTAAATATAAAGTTTCTTTCGTGGAAAACTATTTTTTGTGGTTGTCATTACATCTGCAAAACTTGTCAGCATTACAGGTGCACTCTTTTAAATCTCCTTTCCTTATTTTTCAGAACAGAGTTGACTCGGAAAATACCCTTTGTTTCTTCCTAAAGTAGCTTTAGAATCTAACTTGAACTATCAAATTGATTTGCCATTTTATTTTCCAAATTTTACTAACAATGAATAGACTGTGTACATACCTTAATGTCCATAGACAACTCAAGTTCTGTCTCCGTTGTACTAAGAGTTTCAGGTAATCAGATCAGCTATTCATATCCTTCTGTAAGAAAAAGCTTTGGCAATCCGTGTCTAAAGCAACCTTATCAAAATGGTTAGTATACTGCGTTTCATTTTTTAATCAAGAGACATGTCTTTACAATCAAAGCCTAAGGCTCATTCTACCAGGGCAATGGCAACTTCAACAGCTTTTGCAAAAGTAGTGCATATCAGTGACATATGCGCTGCAGCAATTGGTCTTCAACTCTTAACTTTGTCTCTCAGAGGTTAGATGTGCAGCCTAGAATTTGCACATCTTTTGGCTGGGCCATACTTCGGAATGTCCTTCCTTGAGTGTACCACCATCTATGTTGGGTACCTTGGGAATCTGTCCCACATGCTGGATCAGCCAAAAATAGACAAAATTGGATATGAAAGCTATGTACTTAGCATGATAGTCGTGCTGAATTATTTTCATCTGGTTCAACTTCCCTCCCTCCTTCCCCCCTGCTAAATTGTCACATTTTCTTCCTAGGCATTGGCCAGACCTCCTATGGACCCTGTCTGACCCTTTGTACCTCTGATCTGATAGAATAGTTTCTACAGTAAATTCTCAGTTAACCGGCAACCATGGGGATGAGTAGATGCTGGATAACTGTACATATTCTTCGTGTTTCAAAAGTATATGGTGCAATATTGCTCAAGGAAAACCAATGAACCAAACAGAAAAACACTATTGTTGCGAGTCCAAAATCTTCTTTAATAAATCACAGAAATTAAGCGCTTTCGTCAAATAAACTTGACTTCATTAGAATTCTTCATGTTTCACTGTTGCAGTCATCACATTTGGGTTATCTGCTTGCAGTAGCCCTCACTCGGCCTGATTATCAAAGTCTTGGGTCCTCCGTCGGTTGCTGTCTCATCTTCCATGACGTCGGGTAGGCAGGGGTATAAAGCATGCAGCCGACACCATTGCATCAGTCTTTCTTGCCGTGCAGTGCCCGAAGCAGAAGCAGTTCGCAAGTGCCGGTCGGCCGACTCCTGAAATTTTCGAGTTTCAGAACCGAAGTCTTCAACTAAGTACCCCGTTGGGGAAAATTTTTCTTGCTCTAAACCGATGTCAGTAAAAGTTAATAATTGTATTTCTTGTGGAAAGCAAATACCTCATGAAGATTTTCATTCGTACTGCATTCCTTGCTTAGGCCCTGACCACGATGTACCTCACTGTCAGTTTTGTGCCTTAATTAAACAACAAACTATTCGTCGTTGGTTTATTTACACTTCTAAATATTTTGGTACTCAGTTCAATTATCCAGATATAGTTTCTGTAATCCACCCCACTACCGACATTCCGAAAAAACGCAAAGATAAAGACAGACACAGACCGCATAGGTCCAAAGCTGCCGACAGTGTCAGTCGCCAGTTCGCCGGTAGTCAGTGAGCGCTTTCGCAGCCCCTGACACCCGCTACTTCAGATTTGCAGGTCTCTACTGAGACCCATTCGGAGTCCAGTATGCTGCAAGATGCTTCAACTGTGGAACCTGCGAATGTCTCTACCTTGGATGGGTCCTGAACCGCTGTGGAGGCACCGCCTTCTGATGTGCATTCAGACCTACTGACTTGCATATTAAACCAATGTCATCTTCTTCTTCTTCAAGGCCTAAAACTCGATCCATGCCTAGAAAACCAATGCCCAGACTGCATGGTCAGGCCTCTGTGCCTAATAAACAGATGATATGAATGGCTGAAGACCTTATTACTTTAATCAGGGGAAGCCACCCTTCCCCCTCTAAGAGACCTAGGACTGAGTTTGCTTATGATTCTTCTGATCAAGACTCTGAAATTTCTGTTCCCTCTGATAACCAGAATTTACCCTTATCTACCTATGAGGATTCTGATGCAGCGAACTCTATTCCCTCTGCTTCCCTCCAGAGGATTTCTCTTTTGGTGAAACCTTGCATACTCTTAGGGAGCATTTTCGCTGGCAAAGCCAGGATTACTCTGACTCTAAAAAGAGACTTAGGGATTTTCTTACTCCTGCCCCAACACAGGCCTTTAGCTATCCCCCTGTACTGGACATTGTTGATGATGCCTTTTCGGAATCTAGCTTGGCCCCTGACTCTTTACCTCCTGCTCCCAGAAAACCTGATAGATATTGCAAGGTTCCTGACTCTCACAAGTTCCTCTCTAAAAATCCTACTGCGGATCCTGAGACCATTTCACAGGGACCTAAGGGCATTAAGGCTACTGCTGCCAAAAATCCTACCCCTCTGATAGAGATTCCAAGGCGCTGGATAGATTGGGTAAGAAGGTATACACTTCTGCAACCTTGGCCATTAGAGCCTTAAACTGCCAGTTTAATTTGCTAAAGTATCAGCAGCATATTATTGGATTGCTTAAACAGAAAATGTTGATTCCTGACTTTGCTGAAAATAGATTTACAGGATTTAATGCATTCTACTGAACAAGTTGGAAAACGTACTTTGCAATTTGGTTTTGATTCACTAGAGGCATCTTGCAGGGCTGCTGTCATTGGGTCTGTACTTAGAAGGCATGCTTGGCTTAAGGAGCAATCTTTGCCAGATCATGTTAAAGCTAAATTACTTGATGCTCCCTTAAACTAAGACTGTCTGTTTGGCAACAAAGCAGAAGTAGTACTTAAAAAGATGGAGGAAAAAGCTAAATCTATGCAAACTGTTAAAGATTTCCTGCAAGTACAGCCTCCCAGATTTAGTAGGCATTGGCCCTCTAAAAATTTATTTATTAATTTATTTATTTATATTTGTTGACTGGGAGTGTCCGACTGGACGTAGGTCCATTTTCAGCGGAGGTCCGGGGAGAAAAGCTCCACAGTTAAAATAAACAGTAGTTACATTGGATTACAATTTACATAGCAATTTACTTACAACATATTTACACATGAAGAACATAGTTCATCAGTAGACAACTAGAATCTTTAACTGTGAAGTACATAACAGACATTAACAAATGTTACAATAAGAAGTTCCTGCTGTATAATAAGTACTAGTCTTATGAGCATCTGAGCTTGCTATAATCTCATAAATCTAATAATAATAAATAAATCTAATCTAATAAATCTAAATCTATTAAATGTAATAAATCTAATCTAATAAAAATTGGTCCTTTCCTGCCTCTTCCAGGCCTTCTCAGTCCAAACCCAGAACCAGCAGAACACCCAGGCTTCAGTCCCAAGGTACTCACACGACTAAGCAGTTGTGGGGCTCCCACTTCCAAAGCAGGGAGTGGTAAGACTCCTCCTATGATAAACTGTCTCAATGACTTAACTTTAAATCTTCCAAGCCCTGCACAACTGACTGTTCCTTTAGGAGGAAAGATTGCCCTACAGGCAGAAAATTGGGAACTCATTACCCAGGACAAATGGGTTTTAAATATAGTTTCCCAAGGATACAAATTCCACTTCCACTCCTTACCAACCCCAAACGGTTGGCCAAATCTACCCCCAAATCATTGGGCAGGGACTCAAAAGTAAGTTCTCTCTCTTTTTTTTTTTTTAGGATCAGCGCTATTTAACCTGTTGCAGAAAAAGAATGGGGACAAGGTTTCTACTAGAGACTTTTTCTGGTGCCCAGAAAAGACAATTCCTGGTGTCCTATCCTGGACTTGTCTATCCTAAACGCATTTTTGGTAATCCCAAAATTCAAGATGCTAACGCTTCATCAGCTGCTTCTTATGCTAGGCAAAGATGCCTGGTTGTCAACACTGGATTTAAAGAAAGCTTACCTGTATAACCCTATAAGGGGATCTTGCGGAAAATACCTACGCTTCAAAGCAGGCTACATGCACTATTAGTTCTCTGCTCTGCCCTTTGGCTTATCTACTGCGCCCATGGTATTCACAAAGTGCCAAGCTCCAGTCCATTGCATTTTGCAGGCAAAGAAATATTCAGATATACCCACACCCGGACGATTGTCTATTTCAGGCAGAAAGCCAGGACATACTATTAAAACATCTGGCATTTGTAAAGAAATTGCTAACTTCTATGGGATACACCATAAACGAAAAGAAATCGCATCTTGTACCCTGCCAACAAATTGTATTCCTGGGAGCAAGCTTGAATACAACTTCCCAGATGGCCTACCTCACGCCAGAGAAACAAGTTCATTTGACAGCCTACTTCAAACTACTGACCACAAAGACCAAGCTATCTGCAAGGAAAATACTACAAGCCCTGGGGTTCATGGCCTCCTGCATTCTACTAATTCCATATGCAAGATTGCATATGAGGAAACTACAATGGTGTCTAAAAAGCTTATGGTGCCAACGTTCTCAGGATCTAGAATCAATGATTCCCATCATACCTTGTCTACAGATAGAGTTCCTTTGGTGGGCAGAGGTCTGCCACCACAAGGGACTGCCATTCATTCTACCCCCTGCTGCCCAAACCCTGTCAACAGACGCATCAGACTATGCATGGGGGGGCTCACTTGGCAGGGAAGTGCATTCAGGGCAAATGGAACCCAAGTCAAATGCACCTGCATATCAATCTAAAAGAAATGTTAGCTGTACAGAATGCTCTCTCAGCCTTCAAGACCACATTCTTCCAAGACAGTTATTGATAAAGATGGACAACACCACTGTTATGTGGTACATAAAAAAGCAGGGAGGAACCCACTCATATCCTCTCTGCAGGCTAGCCATGGCTCTGTGGAACACAGCCTTGAGCTACCAAGTGCACTTACAGGCTCAATTCCTGCCAGGAAAGCTAAATACACTGGCAGATGACCTAAGCAGAAATCTCATGGACCCACATGAGTGGAAACTGGAACCAAAGATATTCAACATGTTGAGAAACAAATGGGGGAGCCCAGAGATAGACCTGCATGCCTCCCCCAGAACTACCAATTGGATAAATTCTGCACAAGGACTCCCCACAAAGAAGCTTGGAAAGTAGATGCCCTGTCCTTCACCTGGAAAAAAACTATCAGTTTATGCCTTTCCCCTCTGCTTCTCCTCTCCAAGGTACTACTAAAGATGAGACGGGACAAACCAAGGACAATACTGATTGCACCAGACTGGCCACGCCAACACTGGTGTACCCCCTCTTGCACAGTGTCACTGCTGGCACCTTGGCACCTGCCTCAGACCCCTGCCCTGCTGTCCCAGCAGGTGGGGCAGATTCTGCACCCACAGCTTCAAACCCTGAACCTGGCAGCTTGGCTAATTACCTGATCTCTCAGTTATCATCCCTCAGTAAGCAAGTGATGGATGTCATTCTGGAGGCAAGGAGGCCTAGTACTAGAAAATCCTATGCTGAAAAATGGAAAAGATTCTGTTCCTGGAGCCAAACTCAGGGGATGGGCACAGCAGCGCCCAATTTACCTCAGATACCTCAATACTTAGCTGAGATGCTTCACAAGGGTCTTTCCTTTTCCTCCATCAAAATTCATGCCTCAGCCATTTCAACTCATTGCAATACAGAACCACCCCTCTTCTCTCATCCACTGCTGAAGCAGTTCCTCAGAGGGGCCAAAAACTTAAGACCACCCAGGAGAGCCCCTACTCCAGCCTGGGACCTTAACTTTGTATTGGAAAAGCTCACTCTACCTCCCTTTGAGCCAGCTGCAAATGCAGAGTTGAAATTCCTTTCTTGGAAAACAGCCTTCCTTCTAGCCATTACTTCAGCTAGAAAGGTGTCTGAATTACAGGCTCTCATGACAGTGGAGCCTTTCATCAGCTTTCATGCGGACAGAGTGTCTCTCAGGACCAATCCCTCCTTCATGCCCAGGGTGGTATTCATTGTGGCCCTTAATCATTCCATTCATTTGCCAACCTTCTTTTCTAATCCACAGAACAAAGGGGAACGAATACTGCACTCCTTGGACGTGCACAGACAACTTAGATTCTACTTGGAAAGAACTAAACCTCTCAGGAAATCTGAACAGCTGCTGGTTGCATTTGCTGCAGGGGCAGAGGGGAAAGCCATTTCAAAGCAAACCATTTCTAAGTGGCTTGCCCACTGCATTCATTTCTGCTATAAGCACCATGGAAAACCTACTCCACAGGGGATAAGACCACATTCAACCAGGGCTGCATCTACCTCTACAGCCTTTCTCAGAGGTGTCCCTACCAGAGACATCCTAGAAGCTGCTACCTGGAGTTCTGTACATACCTTCACCAAACATTAACCATTTGCCAATTTTTTTCTAAATCCAGAGCTGGCTTTGCCACTGCAGTCTTGCAGGGCCTTATAGCCAGTCCTAATGCTATCTAATTACCTCCACCCATCCTTAGTTTTGGGAATCTACCCAAATGTGATGACTGCAACAGTGAAACATGAAGAACATAGTACAGTTGTGTACACTTACCATAAATGTAGATGTTTGAGTGTATTCACTGTTGCAGTCCTGGTTACCCTCCCTCCAGCCCCCTGACTTCTACTGATTATACCTCTACTCTTGTTTACTATGCTTAAAGCTTTTTGGTGTATTTGCTTTTTTGTTGGCAATGTAACCTTGTCTATAGTTGCTGCCCATTATGGGGGCACCTGACATCTGGGGCAAGAAAAACTGATGTAATGGCGTTCGGCTGCATGCTTTATACCCCTGACTACCTGACGTCATGGAAGATGAGACAGCAACCGATGCAGGACCCAAGACTTTGATATTCAGGCCGACTGAGGTCTACTGCAAGCAGATAACTCAAATGTGATGACTGCAACAGTGAATACACTCGAACATCTACATTTATGGTATGTGTACACAACAGTACTTTTCTGGTTGCTTGAGAGTTGCTATTAAAAATAGGTCTGACTAATGTTGCGTCTTTAGGCTTTTCCCGGTTAGAGGTCGCCACAGCTAATACCGTACCCTATACTATTTGTTTGGTTTGACTTGTTCTCAGGTTGGGGAGAGAGGGCATTTATTCCAGTCTTCTTTTTTAAAAACTTTAAAACTCTAAAAACTTAAGGTATGTTTCTGCAGGGGTAAAACAAAGTGCAACACATGAAAATTGCACTGTATTTCTTAGATATTTTTTTTCCAGTTGCTTAAGTTCCAGTTAACTGAGAGTTTATTGTATTTTTTCCCTCTTTATTCTTTCCTGCATAATTTATCACTAATTGTGATCATCCAGCAAACTCAAGTCTAAGGTAATTTAGGCAAGAGAGGGAAATTGTGTGTAGGGGAGTAGTCCGAACTCTTGGACCCAGTATTTTGATATAAGCTACTGAGGTCGGATTTGACTGGATCCGACAACCCACATGTTGAACCAGATGAAAATAAGACAACACGGATCTATTGTTATGGTAAGTACATAACTTTCATTTATCCATGTTAAGACGTATGTTCTAACATGTGCTAATACTTACTATTTGCTGTCTGTTATTGTCTTATCTTTATTCCCCTTCCACATGTGGAAAACAGCTGGCATGCTTTAAGAAGACACTAACTTTTAGCTTTAAAAAGATGCTCTGGCTTTTATTTCCTAACCCCATAGTCAGTTTGTCTTCATGGAAACGTAACAAAATGTATAGCTTCCCTTAGATGCAGGCTTCTCAACTCACACGCAACATTTATTTGCTAAAGGAAAACTTTTCATTACGTTCAGTGTTGTCTTACTTGCTCACCCCCCCCCCCCCCAAAAAAAAATTAATAGAATAAGCCAAGGGCCTTAATCCTATTCATGTATGGAAAAAAGAGAAAACATATTAGCTCTACATATATTCTAATTTGTGCACTTTTACTCCCCATTCCTCACCTCAATAAAGCAAGATTATAGCATATTAACCTAAATGTGCTTTTGTCTAGCCTTTCATTGTAATGCCTGCATTTCTTAAAACTAAAAAAGAAAAAAGGACGCTGTTTACTTTCGCATCTTTATCACATGCAGCAATAACTGAAAATGCTTTACTATGAAATATGTAATTTATATCAAGAAATGTTTTATACAAATATTAAGAACATTTTTCTTGGTTACTTTTTTCCCTTTCCATTTAGTGTCTTTCTAAACATTTGACATGAAGTGGGGGATAAGTTTTTCAGTCCCCCACAAGTTTAACAAAGTCATAGGTTCATAGATTAGTACTAAGCTAACTGCCCTTGCGAGCCATTTTAAGCCTAGCCAATTATCCCTTGTGAGACTCAAACCCTGCACTTTGTGTATGTAAGGTAAACACCTTAACCATTAAGCCACCCTCCCAACCCAAAATATATACCTTCAATCTGTAAAGCTCTTCCCAGTGGTGAGAATCATACCTTGCCACCTTGTGATCGAAAGGCATGCACCTTAACCACTGTACCACTTGGCTTTTCAGGCAAGTCAAAAGTCTAAGCATTACACTTTTTCTTGTAAAGCCATATTTCACAAATGTGATTGATGCTTTATAGTCTCACTTTTATTCAGTAATTGTAGTTCTTCCTGTTCATCTCCATCTCCCATCCCTGGATTCTGGTTCAACTCCAAGGTACTCCCAATTCTTCTAGTCAGCTTCCGTGCTTTTTCCGTTTCACAAGCATTTTCATTTGGAACACTGGAAACAGTTTCACTAGCAAAGTCTGTCTATGATCTGATTTTTATTAGAAGGATGAGAAGCAGAGCCCCCTACTAGACTTAAAAGATGCTTGTCATCTCATCCGTATTGATCCAGACTTCAGAATTTTTAAGGTGTTGTGTGTCTGAATCACATTCAGATGTTCTTTGTGTTTCACTGTTGCAGTCATCACATTTGGGTTATCTGCCTGCAGGTAGCCCTCAGTTGGCCTGAATACCAGAGTTTTGGGATTTCTGCGTCAGATGCTGTTGCTTCTTCCATGACGTCAGGTCATTAGGGGTATAAAACATGCAGCGGATGCCATCAGCTTTTCTTGCCGTGCAGTGTACGAAGCAGTTCGCAAGTGCCAGTCGGCCGCCTACTGAAAATTTCATTTTTCGAGTTTTAGACCTGAAGTCTTCTAAACGATAAGTACCCCGTTGGGGATTCTTTTTTCTTGCTCTAACCAATGTCAGAAAAAGTTAATTGTCTTTCCTGTGGAAAGCAAATACCTCACAGAGATATTCATTCTTACTACATCACCTATTTAGTCCCAGGCAATGACGTTCCTCACTGTTGGTTTTGTGCATTGTTCAATGCCCGAACTATCCATCATCGGGCTGTTTTTGTTGCTAAATTCTTTCCCTGTTGTTCTCCATATTCCGAAATGGCTTCGATAAGCCATCCAACTACCGGTCTTCCAGAAAAATGTAAGGATAAAGACAGACCGCATAGGTTCAAAACTGCCGACGCTTCCGTTAAGCTAGTCGCCAGTCCACCGGTACTCAGGCACTTTCGCAGCCCCCGATACCCACTTCTACAGATTCGCAGGCCTCTACTGAGACCCATTCAAAGTTTGGTATGCCGCAAGATGCTTCTTCGACTATGGAACCTGCAGATGTCTCTGCCTTGGATGGGTCAGGAGCCACTGTGCAGGCACTGGCTTCTGATTGTGTATTCAGGCAATCCGATTTTCATATTAAACCGGCGACTTTGTTTCAAACCTAAAATACAGAATTTCTCAGGCCCAGAGTTCGCACTACACCTAGGAAACAGATGACCAAAGTGCATTCTCAGGCTCTCATGCCTCAGAAACAAATGCTTAGAATGGCTGAAGATCTTATTACTTTAATTAGGGGAAGCCAGCCTTCCCCCTCAAGACTTAGCACTGATTTTCCTTCTGATTCTTCAGATCATGATATGTTGACTCTGATCCTTCTGATTACCAGAACATACCCTTATCTACCTATGAGGATTCTGATGCAGAGGATTCCATTCCCTCTGCTTCCCCAACAGAAAATTTTTCATTTGGTGAAACCCTGCATACCCTTAGAGAGCATTTCCGCTGGGGGTGCCAGGACTACCCACAGTCCAAAAAGAGACTGAGAATTTTTAAACTTGGCTCAGCACAGGCCTCTAGCTATCCCTCCTGTTCTGGAAATTGTAGATGATGTCTTCTTGGAATCCAGCCTTACGCCTGATACTTTGCCTCCAGCTCCCAGGAAACCTGACAGGTACTACAGAGTACCTGACTCCCACAAATTCCTCTCTAAGAATCATATTGCGGATCCAGAGATCATTTCCCAGGGACCTAAAGGCATTAAGGCTACAACAGGCAAAAACCTTACCCCTTCAGATAGGGACTCTAGGGAATTAGACAGGTGGGGTAAGAAGGTATACACCTCTGCTACTCTTGCCATCAGGGCTTTAAATTGCCAGTTTCATATGTTAAAGTATCAGCAACATATTATGGAGCTAAGTAAACAGAAAATTATGTTGATTCCTGATTGTGCAGAACATAAAGATTTACAAGAGTTAATGCATTCTGCTAACCAAGTTGGAAAACATACTTTGCAGTGTGGTTTTGATGCCTTAGAAGCATCTTGCAGGGCTGCTGTCACAGGGTCTGTTCTTAGAAGGCGTGCTTGGCTTAAGGAACAAATCTTGACAAATCATGTCAAAGCAAAATTACTAGATGCATCTTTAAACCAAGAACGCCTATTTGGCAGTAATGCAGAAGTCATCCTCAAAAAAGATGGAGGAAAAGTTAAAGATTTCCTACAGGTACAGCCACCTAGATTCAGTAGGCATTGGCCTTCTAAAAACTGGTCCTTTCCAGTCCTTCCCAGACCTTCTCAGTCCAAACCCAGGGGCAGCAGACCACCAATAGTACAGTCCCAGGGTATGCACAGATCGAAGTAGTGGAGTGTTCCCACCTCTAAAACAGGGAGTAGTAAGCCACCATCCTATGGTAAAATCTCGCAATGACTTATCTTTAACTCTTCCAAGCCTTGCCCAAATACTTGCACCCTTAGTAGGAAAACTTGCCCTGCATGCAAAAAACTGGGAGTACATTACCCAGGACAGATGGGTCTTGAACATTGTATCCCAGGGATACAGATTCTACTTCCACTCACTGCCAACCCCAAGCGGATGGCCAGACCTCCCCCCCAAACCAGTGGGTAGAAGCCCAAAAGCAAGTATTTTTTTTTCTCAGTATCAAGGCTATTCAACCTGTCCCAGCAGAGCAAAGGGGACAAGGTTTTTACTCCAGGCTGTTTCTGGTACCCAGAAATGAAAACTGTTGGCGCCCTATCCTGGATCTGTCTCTTCTCAACACCTTCCTGGTGGTTCCAAGGTTCAAAATGCTTACTCTACAACAGCTGCTTCCTATGCTAGCCAAGGACTCCTGGCTAGCCACATTAGACTTAAAAGAAGCTCATCTGCACATTCCCATAAGGGAATCTTGCAGGAAATATCTACATTTCATAGCAGGCTCAATGCACTATCAGTTCTCTGCACTTCCATTTGGCTTATCTACTTGCGCCCAGGGTATTCACAAAATGGCTAGCTCCAGCCATTGCATATTGCAGGCAGAGAAAAATTCAGATTTACCCATACTTGGACGATTGCCTGATTCAGGTGGACAGTCAGGAATGGACAGTCAGGAATTGCTACTCCAGCACCTGAAATTTGTAAAGAGACTTCTAACTTCACTGGGGTACATCATCAACTATAATAAATCACATCAGGTACCCAGCCAACAGATTGTATTCCTGGGAGGAAGCTTGAGCACAACTTCCCAGATTGCATTCCTCACTCAAGAAAAAACAGATTTATTTGACAAACTACTTCAATCTTCTGGCCACCAAAACCCAGCTATTTGCAAGAAAAATACTGCAAGCCCTAGGGTTCATGGCCTCTTGCATTCTACTAATTCTATATGCAAGACTGCATATGAGGAAACTTTAGTGGTACTTAAAAAGTCTCTGGTGTCAACATTCTCAGGACCTGGAAACAATGATTCCTATCATTCCTTGCCTAAGGGCAGAGTTCCTTTGGTGGGCAGAGCCCTGCTACCACAACAAAGGATTCCCTTTCACTCAACCCCCTGCCGCCCAAACCCTAACAACAGACACATCAGACTATGCATGGGGAGCTCACATGGCAGGAGAATGTATTCAAGGCAAATGGAGCCCAAAGCAAATGCACCTGCATATCGATCAAAAAGAAATTTTAGCTGTACAGAATGCTCTGACAGCCTTCAAATGCCTTATTCTTCCAGGGCAACTATTGATAAAGACAGACAACACCACAGTTATGTGGTACATAAATAAGTAAGGGGGAACCCATTCTTACGCACTCTGTAGGTTAGCCATGTCTCTGTGGAACACAGCCTTGAGCAATCACGTGCACCTGCAAGCTCAATTCCTGCCAGGCAAACTAAATTCACTGGCAGATGACTTAAGCAGAAATCTAATGGACCCACATGAGTGGAAACTGGAACACAAATCATTCAAGCTTCTGATCCACAGGTGGAGGGCACCAGAGGTGGACCTCTTGCTTCCCCTCAGAACTATCAATTGAGCTAATATTGCACTAGACCTCCCCACAGTCAAGCATGGAAAGTGGATGGCTCTGTCCTTTACATGGGAAAACCTCTTAATCTATTCCTTTCCTCCTCTGCCCCTCCTCTCGAAGGTTCTACTAAAGATTAAGCAGGACAAGCCAAGGACAATCCTGATTGCACCAGACTGGCCACGCCAGCACTGGTACCCACTTTTGCACAGTCTGACAGTACTGCCACCATGGCACCTGCCTCAGACCCCCTCCCTGCTGTCCCAGCAGGAGGGCCAGATTTTCCATCCTCAGCTACAAACCCCTAACCTAGCAGCCTGGCTCATCACCAGCAACCCTCAGTAAACAGGTGCTGGATGTCATCCTTGAGGCAAGGAGGTCTAGTACTAGAAAATTCTATTCAGAAAAGTGGAAAAGAGACTGTTCTTGGAGCCAGTCTCAAGGAATGGACACAACTGTGCCCAGCTTACCTCACATACTAGATTACTTAATAGAAATGCTCCACAAAGGCCTATCCTTCTTTTCAATTAAGATTCATGCCTCTGCCATCTCAGTTCATTGTAGTACTGAGCCACCCCTCTTCTCTCATCCTCTGGTCAAACAGTTCCTAAGAGGAGCCAAAAATTTAAGGACCCCCCCCCCCCACAGGAGAGCTCCCACTACAGCCTGGGACCTTAACTTTGTATTGGAAAAACTCAAGCTTCCACCCTTTGAACCTGCTGCTTCAGCAGAGTTAAAATTCATCTCCTAGAAAACAGCTTTACTTCTAGCTATCACTTCAGCAAGAAGAGTGTCTGAATTGCAGGTCCTTATGGCTGTGGAACCCTTCATTATCTTCCATGCAGAGAGTTTCCCTCAGGACTAACCCATCATTTATGCCCAAGGTGGTATCTAGTGTGGCTTTAAACCAATCCATTCATTTGTCAACCTTTTTCCCTAATCCTCAAAATAAAGGGGAAAGGGTCCTGCACTTCCTGGATGCACATAGGCAGCTGAGATTCTATCTGGACAGGACTAAACCTTTCAGAAAATCTGACCAGCTGCTAGTCAGCTTTGCTACAGGGGCAGAGGGCAGTGCCATTTCAAAGCAAACCATTTCTAAATAGATAGCACACAGCATCCATTTCCACTACAAACACTATGGGAAAACCTACTCCACAGGGGATCAGAACACATTCCACTAGGGCTACATCAACCTCCACAGCATTTTTCAGGGGAGTCCCTACCAGGGACATCCTGGAAGCTGCAAACTGGAGCTCTGTACACACCTTCACCAAGCATTACCACTTTACCTGTCTTTTCTAAATCCAGAGCTAGATTTGCTACAGCAGTCTTACAGGGCCTACTTGCCAGCCCTAATTCTTCTTGACTGCTTCCACCCATCCTCAGCTCTGGGAATCAACCCAAATGTGATGACTGCAGCAGTGAAACATGAAGAACATAGTACAGTTGTGTACACTTACCATAAATGTAGATGTTCGAGTGTATTCACTGTTGCAGTCCTGGTTACCCTCCCTCCAGCCCTCTGACTTCTCTATACTTCTACCTATTCTTTTTGTTTGGCCATATCTTCTAACATTGGTATTTACTTTCTACTGGGGGTGTTCCACACAATGTAATTGCTTCCTGTTGCGGTGGCTCCTGACATCTGGGATAGGCGTCAACTGCATGTTTTTTACCTCTGGCAACTTGACATCATGGAAGAAGCGACAGCATCCGATGCAGAAATTCCAAGACTCTGGTGTTCAGGCCGACTGAGGGCTACCTGCAGGCAGATAACCCAAATGTGATGACTGCAACAGTGAATACACTTGAACATCTACATTTATGTTAAGTGTACATAACTGTACTTTCTCTGCCTTGCCTTTGGAATATCCACTGCAGCAAGAGTGTTTGCAAAGTGTCTAGCTCCAGTAATAGCTCATTGCAGATACAAGGGTATCCCCATTTTTCCATATCTAGACAACTTTCTTACCTTAGGAGTGTCTGTATTTCAAAGTGTCAAGAATCTCGCTCTTGGTTGAGACATCTCTTACTCAAGCTAGAATTCCAGCAAAATGTTCAAAAATCTTTCTTGACTCCTCCTCTCAGGATTGTGTTCTGGGATATAAAGTAAATACCCTAGTTCAAAGAGCTTTTCTTCCACAAGAAAAAGAAAATAGATTTATATCTAGATCTATTTCTAAGGTTTTCCTACTCACTTAAGTCACTGCAAGGAATACCTCAGGATTTTTGGTCACAGGGCTTCTATTATTCCTACAGCACCCCTAGCAAGACTGCACACGAGAAAGATACAGTGGTCTCTTTGCTCCCAGCAACACCCTTTGTCTTTTTAAATCCTAGTGCTGGGGTTTGTTAGGAGAGAAAGCATTTGGTGGAGACAACAGATATCCTTAAGTCTAGGTGTTCCCTTGTCCCACTGTGTTCCAAAGCAGACAATCACCACAGATGTCTCAGATTTGCTTGGGGATATGTTTCAGGAGGGATAAAAGTGCAAGGTGTGTGGACACCAAGAGCAGATACATAAATATTAAGGAGATGCTTGCTCTGATCATTCAACACTCAAACATCTTCGGTGCCCAGGACCTCTCTAAGTTATTGTAGGCAATACCATAGTTATGTGGTATGTCAACAAGGAGGGGGGAAAACAGGTATTGCCCCCTTTGCAGACTAGTCATATTAGCTTAGGATCATACCTCTCAACCTGGAAACATCAAAAATCTGGACAAGGCCCATGAAAAATAGGTACAACTCTATGCAATGATTAGCATAACATTTGCATGCATAATTATGTAACCCCACCCACTCCAATGGAATTGTGGTGTCCCAGCTTTCATATGCAAACTGAAAATTAGACAACCAAAATATGGCACCAGAGTCCCCCTGCAGCCATTTCAATGTCCTATTACTTGGCTATTTCGCCCCATTTACCATAAATACTAATGTGCATTCTGCTTTACTTCTACAATAATTATTTGGATTTTATATTTACATTTTATAGCACAATGCACAAACACTAATAGAGATCTGCTAAACAAAACAATACTGTCTCGCAATGAAAATAGACTTGGCATTAAAACTTTGCTGCCCTTGAAACTCACATTCATTGAAACAGCATTGAAACCCACACCACATCCAAAGAAAATGCATCTGGCCAGTGGTGGATAAAGATTACCTTTGGGCTGTTTTCCCTTGCACACAAAACAAGAAACATACATGTGTTCTTTGATTCACCTTCCTGACTTCATTAAATTATATTCCTTGTATAATACAGCACACTTGTTAGACTTAGAGCGCATTTTAAATTTGTTTGAACATTTTTCCAGTAGGCAATGAAACAAAATGCATGAACCAATAATGACAAAACTGCCCAATTCAGAACATTTCCATCATAAAAGTCTACTTCGACAAGGACACACACACACACACACACACACATATATATATATATATATATATATATGTGTGTGTGTGTGTGTATAGATATATGTGTGTGTTGGCATCTTGCACAGCTTCTCGAACTTATTTTCAATTTCATTTTTTGCTAGACTTAATCTGATTTGTGTTATCAGACCAACTCAATAGCTGTAAATGCACAACAAAATAAACTAGGTGAACTAAATGTTTTAAGACTTCCAATTTTTAGTCCAAGACCAAGTACTGACAGACCCTCTCCTACATTCATCCTGAAGCATCACAGCAATCATTGTAATCCAGGTGGTATTAACTGACCACTCTTGCTTCTCCATTATCTACAGTGGAAAAATGTTTTATCTTGAATGCTGAAAAATGCACTGCACTTGTTTAAAAATATTTTTCTTATAATGCAGCACAGAACATAATTATGATATTCTGTTGCAGAATTTGGGTTACTGATATTTTTTTGCTTTTTCCACTGAGGCACAAATGCCCTTATGCATGACATTTTCTCACTTCTGTTGTATCTGTAGCTACACCCTTGACTTAGTACACCCACCTCCTTTAAAATTACAATGCAGTACCGTATCAGCAATGCATCTACATACAGTGGGAGAAGAATCCACAGCCTTCTGCAACAAAAGCAAGTATTTAACCTGGTATGCTATTAATAATGCAAGCAACCTCAGAATAAGCAACACTAAACTTCTCTTCCCCTGAAGCTCTCAGCTCCTTGTAAAATCCACTCAACATTCAGCTATATATCTCAACTTTGCAGCACAAGAAATCTGGAAAAAGCCAAAATGTATTGGGGGGGGGGCAAAAGCCCATAAACCAGGGACACATTTTAAACATTGCTTGTATAATTTTGGAAAGTTGCTAGAATAAAATGTTACCACCATGTGTTTCACTGCCAACTGTTGGGCCCAGGACCCTGTGCACTACAGTCAGAGTAAAATATCACTATGCTAAGTCAGCAGTTTCCTGAAAGGTAGGAGACTGAAACTTAAATGACTATCATTTAGTGAATTCAGTTCTCACTTCTCACCATAGCTCTCAACCTCAGCACAAAAAACATGGACAAAGCCAGTAATGGGGAATACAGAATTCAGTCAATCTCTTAGCACAAAAACATTGGACAAAGCCAATAATGGGGAATACATCCCCAAAAACAGGGACAGATTTCAAATACTGATCTTATAAACTTAGAAAATTGCTAGAATAAAAGGTTTTGCATTACATTTATTTTCTGAAGAATATGAAATCTTAAATTCAAATGCCTGCCATTATTTAGTGATTTCTGTCCTCACTGATTTGCCACAAATATTCAGAAAACCACAGATTTTATGAGGAACAGAACAAAAATATGTGGCATAAATGTGGAAGTGGTGGTGGGTAGGGACTTCAGGCTCTTGTTACCAGAAAAGGCAATGCCGTAAAAAATAAAATAAAACAAATAAATCTTATGCAAAACTGAAAGTCATTCTTGGCAAAAGCATTTTAATGGACTGTTCTGATTTCTTTGTTGTGGGCAACTGGATTGCACAGCATTCTGCCAAATATATTTTACATTGGTCAAAGCCACTTGCAATCCTCTCATGTAAGGAACTATACTCACCACGTCCCCTAATTAATGGCTGCTTTCTAAGGTCAACAACATAGTGTAAGTTTTATAAATAATTTCACTGGAAACCCATTCAGTTAATCAGCAGGAAGTCTGTTAACTTTGGCCAGGTGTTAATCAGAGGCCTAGACAAATGCCATTCTTATGGGCAAACATAATTCATGTTTTTGACTGCCTCTGAATGTTAGTATTAGGCATTTTTTCTTTTACTAGCAGTTATTGGGTGTCAATCACATGCACGCACACACTGTTCTCGGCTTACAGCTAAAGGAAAAGCAGTTTACACTCCGCTCTCGGCTTACAGCTAAAGGAAAAGGAGTTCACACTTCGCTCTCGGCTTACAGCTAAAGGAAAAGGAGTTCACACTCCACTCTCAGCTACAGGAGTAGGAGGTTACACTCCATTCTTGGCTTATAGCTAAAGGAGTTCACACTCTTTTCTTGGCTTGCAGCTAACAGCTAAATGAGTTCCAACTAACAAAACACACACGCTCCGTTCTTGGCTTGCAGATAACAGCTAAAGGAGTTGGAAACCACATTCCCTCAGCTGCTTAACTCTGACTTCTTACCCAGTTACTTAACTCTGTTCTCCGCTTGCAGCTAACAGCTAAAGGAGTTCCAGAATTACCTGTGCAGCTGCCTCGCTCCGTTCTCAAAAAACATTATTCCCTCAGCTTACAGCTGAAGGAGTTCTATTATTCCCCCGTGGCTGGCCGGAAATGCACACACATTATTATTTGAGCTGCCTGAGGTCAATTCCGACAGGCTGACTGGCTGGAAATCCACACACGTTAATGTTTGAGCTACCTGAGCTCAATTCCGACAGGCTGTTTCACAGAGCTGATGTCATCCCGCACGTGATGACGTCAGCTCAAAAAGCCAGGGAAAAAAATTTCAAAACCAGCTTGGAAATTAAGGGGTGCCACTCGGGAATCGTGGCACCTCATTATTTGGACCCCAAAACTCGGTAAAAAACGAGTAATTTGGTACGGTTGGGAGGTATGCTTAGGATATAGCTTCACAGCACAATCTCACTCTGCAGGCATCTTACATTCTGTCAAACTAAATTTGTATGGCAGACAAGCTGAGCAGGAGCAGGGCCAACCCTCACGAATGGAAACTAGTTCAGGGTGTCTTCCAAGATTTGATCCATTTGTGGGGAGTTCCTCAAGCAGAAATCTTTGCCTTCTCTCTAAACAATCAGCTGGCAAAATTCTGTTCCAGGACTCCATGCAGGAAGGCCTGGGGGTCAGATGTCTTGTCTTTTCTTTGGGCAGGAATGTTCCTGCATCCTTTTCCACACTTTCTACTAATATTCAGGGTACTTGAAATATTCAGAAGGAATCCCCCTCCATTCCTCCACCCCCCTTGCTTGGTGTATTTTCGATGATGCCAGTGTGTGGATATTTTTTTTTGTTCCTAGCATTGTTCTTTTAGAGCTCCACCTCCCTGTCTTCAATGGCAGGAAAGCTCTGTGGGGCTTGTTGCCCAAACTTGTCTTTTCGTCAGTTCATCTGGATCTGCCTGAGAATTTGGGTGCTTCAAAGGTGCCTTGAAGCTTTGGAAGTTGGCTGACTGTTATATACTTTACAGGATATAACCCATACAGCTAAGGCTACTAAAGCAGCATTCATTCAAATATATATTGTTAAGGTAAATTTCCTCGCACAACTGTAGTTTTTGGGGAGTTAACACAAAATTTTACCTTAAAATTGTATCTGATGTCAATTTTCATTCTGTCCTCAACTGATGGGTTCGGATCTGATCCCTCTGATTTGACTCTGCTGTTGCTAAAGCTCGTGGCAACCAAGAACTCTTGAGCTTTTCCCTTACCCATAATGCACCAACCAATTACTTTAAATCTCTTTTGCCGCTTTTCAGTGAAAGATGTGGTTTCCAATTGAGTGATATTTAAATAAGTTTATAAAATTTCACTTGTTGGCTTAATTCTACCGTCTCTATTTTGCTTAAGTATTCCTTTACCTGCCACATTCCATTTTGACTTGTCTTGTGCTAAATTTATTTTTCTTTCATTTCTTGTACTGTTGTACTTTTTGACACTATTGTTATAACTTTCTTTAGTACATTTTATGTAGTTTCTAAAATACCATTGTCAGTAGCAGTTCTTTGTCTTTTACTTGTCTGTTTAAAAACAAATTGTAGTAATAGAAATACTTAAATTTTTCTCTTTGACTGCTGTTGGCGTGACTATATTACATAGAAAACTCCAGCAGGCTTTAAAAAATGTAGTAAGTTTTGGGCATAAGCTCCCTTTATCACACTTTGTGTATATTGCTTAGGACCTCTTCACTTACAAAAAGATTGTTCTGTTTGCCACGGGTTTAATCCGAGGGTAGCTGAATGCAAAAATAAACTCATTCTTAAAGGCCTTTTGCCTTCATCTTTTGGAGAGGGTGTATCTAGTTGAAATCTCCGAAAACCAAGTCAATAAAACCCTCATCTCTGAGGCCTTCCTCTTCCACTGCTTCAGAGGTCTCACAAAGTTCTAAATTCATCCTCGGAACCTTCTTTTTCTTTCGGCTTTTCCCGGTTAGGTGTTGCCACAGCGGATCACCTGTCCACTCATGATTGACAGTGGAGTTTTACAGTGTCGGGTTGCCAGCCCGGCGCTCAACCTTCCACAGAAGGCGCACACATGCATGCACTCACGCCTAGGGCCAATTTAGAGTGTCCAATCCACCTACAGCATGTCTTTGGGATGTGGGAGGAAACCGGAGCACCCGTAGGAAACCCACGCGACCACAAGGAGGGCATGCAGACTCCGCACAGAAGGCACCCCAGCTGAGGATCGAACCGGATAACCTCTTGCTGTGAGGCAGCAACGCTAACCGCTGCACCACTGCGGCCGTCCAACTTCATCCTCGGAACCAAAAAGCTGAAAATGTCTAATCTGACTCCATCAGATCTGAGGAGAGCAAATTTATCTGATCTGTCCATCTCATGTCTGACACTACCTAAGTCAGATCTAACTGTTGCTAGTATTTCTACTTCAACTCCTCTTATTTTACCAAGGACTTGGTATTCACAGTCTGTTGATCCCGTACCCTCAAGGGTGCTTTCCCCATGTCTGGACAGACCCAAGTGTCCTTTGGTGTTTTCCACTTGTTCTTCAAGAAGTCTCACAGAGGACGATGTGGAAAGAGTGGTGAGGAAGACACTGTTTGCGCAGAGTCAGATGGGTGTCCTCTCCGCTCCTATTCCTCTGGAACAGGAGGTCCATTCTTCTGTTACACCCCCCCTCCCACTACAACTTCCTCCTCTGACTCCTTCAAGTGGTCTGAGTCTGTGGCTCATAGCTGCCTGGGTCCGAGGATTGCTGTATCCTTGGATCCTAAACTTACTCCTGTCACATCTGATCCAGAAAGCCCTCAGAGCCAAAGCTACTTTGTCAGATCTGAGCCATTGCAGTTGACTCAGAGGTTTTCAGAGCTCTCTGTGCACTTCAGATCCTTGGCATTGGACACCTTGACTCCAGCTTCCACCTCTGGCATTTTGCCTTTGGAGTGGGTGAGGTCCATGGTCCAAAAGCATGCCTTCTCAGATCAGAGGTCTTCCCTTTCTCCTGGGCAATCTGCTATTGAAGTTGTGAAGAGAGTTTTCTCTGCCTCAACAGAATGGACAGATCCATCCCCCCCTCAGAACCTAGATCTTCATCCCTGATGTGTCAGCTTTCAGAGCCTCACCAAATCTTTCCACATGGACAGTCAGTACCAAGACCCCATAGGGAATCTTGATTTCTTCTTCTGATACCTATCCAGATCATCCCACAGAGGAGGTCCTTAAGAAGAAGACATGCAAGAGGAAGCACCTAGACTCACCAGAGGAGACCATCACAGATGTGGATTTTGATGAAGGTTAAGGGGCTCCACGGTCACCTCCTGAAGATGTCTCATTTAGAGATGTCCTTGAAAGTCATAAAGGTTTGCTGGGTGTCCAGCCACCCCTCTGTTTATCTGAGGAGTCCATCTTTCTGGATGCCTTCTGCACTGGCCTATCTACCTCCTGGTTAACTCCACCAGCGAATGAGCTAATTGAGTTGATCTCTCGATGGGTGTGGAAGGAACCTGACACCGTTGAACCTGTACCTCAGAGACTAGCTAAGATTATGGCACCACCCATGGACAAGCAGTTTTGGGGAAAAGGGGTGGATGATGATGCCATGGTCATAGTTGCGGCCACCAGAAATGTACTTGCCAAGGAGAGTTCCACTGTCCCATCCCCCAACAGGGAGTCTTGGGTGGCAGGCAGATTTGGGAAGCATATCTGTGCTTCAGCGACCTTTGATTTAAGGTCCGTGAATAATTTGGCACAATTTACAAGACTTTAGAGTGATTTGACCAAGGAATTGTCAAATACCCTCTCAGGAGCTTTTTCTGAAGAAGTTCAGTCATCATTGGCTTCTCAGTTAGCTACCCTGCAATTAATTTGTAATTCCTCCATGAGGTTGATTTTGCATGTAGCAGAAGGAAAGTCAAGGGCAGTGATTCAGGCATTTCCATTAGGAGGCATGCCTGGATGCACTTGTGTGATTTTGCAGAGCCCTTCAAATCCTCATTTGTCAATGCTCCTTTTGATAACATGTCTTTGTTTGGCCCCAAGGTGAAGGACACACTTTCCAGGTGAGAAAATGATGGAAAGACCCTGTCTGCCATTGGTGTATGGTTTTCAACCCCTCAAAGATCCTTTTCCAGGAATCAGTAGGGCAGTTGAAAAATGTGGTTCAAGACATCTTGGGGTCCATTCCAAGACGCACGTGGAGGAATTCTTCCAGAAGCAGAGGAGGGAACTCTAATGGACAGTGACACCCACGTGGCAGAGGTGGCCTGCACAACCAGGGGCCCAGAGAATCCTCCTTTGACAGACCCTACAAGCATTCCTGAAAGGAAGCCCAATTGCCCTTCCTTGGAGGCAGTCTGGGAATGTTTATCCTTGCACCAGAGAGCCTGGCTAGACTTAAAAGATACTTGGGTGCAGGGGATTATTTCCAGAGGTTATGCAATTCCCTTTTCCCTTCTTCCTCCAAACTCAAGAAAAATCCCTGATGTTCCACTTAGTCAGAGGGAAAAAGCAGCAATTCAAATTCAAACACTGCTAGAAAAAAAGTCATCCAAGAAGTCCCACCAGACCAAACAGAATCTGGAACTTACTCAAGATTCTGTTTAGTGCCAAAGAAAATAGGGGACTGGAGACCAATTTTGGATCTCACCAATTTAAACAAGTCAGTTCAATGAACCAAATTCCGATGGTCACGGTTCATTCCATTTTCTTATTTCTGGGCAAGGACGACTGGATGTGCTCAGTAGACCTTCAGGATGCGTACTATTATATAAAGATGAACAGATGATCCAGAAGCTATTTATGGTTCTGGCTGGGAGCTAGTCATTACCAGTTCAGAGTTCTGCCCTTTGGACTCATCAGAGCCCCCAGGGTGTTTACCAAATGCATGGCAATAGTAGCAGCTCACTTGAGACTGCAAGGATTCCTGGTGTTTCCATGTCTTGTCAACTGGCTCATTTCCGCTCCAACCAGGCATCAACTGATAAGGACAATAGATCTGGTTTTCCAGACTTGTTCTCTTCTGAGGATAACCATAAACTACAAAAAGTCTCAAGTAAAACCAGCTGAGTATAGAATTTATAGGAGCGATACTCAACACAAAGTCAACCATAGCTTCACTACCGCCCTCAGAAGTTCAGAGCATATGATCACAGGTCAGGAAGATAATCTACAGTACCAAGATTTCAGCTTGCCTGGTCCTTCAAGCTGTAGGTTCAATGGCAGCAACAATAACATTAGTAACTTTAGCCAGATTTTAAATGAGAATTCTTCAGTGGATGCTGGCCACACAATGGTCAGTACTTTACCAGCCCATGTCTTATCAGGTATGATTCACTCGGATGTGCAAGACAGATCTCAGGTGGTGGATTGGATCAGATCCGGTTCTACAATGCCGTCTGTTTATTCCCCCTCAGCTCAAGGCCATAGTGACCATGGATGATTCCTAACTAGGCTTGGGGGGCCATTTTTTGGGGAAAACAGTCCAAGGCACTTGGTCCCCCAAAGAGGCTCACTTGCACATCACTGTCGTAGAAATGACGCATATTCTGGGGAATTCCAATGTAATAGACAAACTGAGCAGGTACATTTTTCTATGTCATGAATGGTCCCTTAACAAGAATGTCATGGAAATAATTTTCTGTCAGTGGGGCCATCCTTGCTGCAATCTTTTTGCCTTCCCTCTAAACAAATGCAGCAGCTAGTTTGCCCTAATCCCCCCACAGGGGAATCACCGAGGGGTGCTGTACTTCACGATTGTCCCCCCGGTCTACTCTACACTTTTCCACCCATACTGCTAATTCCAAAATTCCTTCAGAAAGCTGCCATGTTGGAGCAAAGTCATCCTCATTGCACTATACTGGCCTCAATAAATTTGGTTCCCCTTCCTTTGACCTCACTTGCTTCACCATCCTTGGACTCTGTATCTGACTCCAGACCTCCTTTCTCACCCGGCACGCATGATTCATCCCAGCTTAACCAATCTCAGGCTGACTGCTTGGCTTCTCCAGTTTCATTAATAGCCAGATAACCTATGCTGTCTTCACCTGTTTGTCAGATACTTTTATCTTCCCATAAGCATTCTACCAGAAAGCTCTATTCCAGCAAATGGAAGAGGTTTGTTCACCGGTCTAATCTAAATAATACTGAACCCTTTTCAGCCCCAGTACATAGCATTCTTGAATTTTTGTCCCATCTTTTTTTAAAGGAGGAGCTGGTTCATCAAACTTAGTTCACTTAGTTCCATATCAAATTTTCACATTGGTTTTGATGTTTCCTCTGTCTCCTCTCAAATTAAGCAAAGCCTTCTTGAAAGGCATTCTTCTAAGACCCCCTTTTAGAGTCCCTACTCCTCCATGGGACTTGAATCTGGTACTGTGGGCTCTTACTAACTCCAGTTTCAACCCAGCAGCTACATGTGACCTTCACTATCTTTTCTGGAAGACAATCTTTCTGGTGGCTGTTAACTCTGCCAGACGAATTTCAGAGATTCAAGCCTTGTTCTCTAAACCACCATACTTAATTTTTCACAAGGATCGTTACACTGTGGACTAATGCTTTCTTTCTTCCTAAGGTAGTGTCAGCATCTAATATCAATCAATCCATTGATTAGCCAGTATTCTTTCCTAAATTTGCTAACAAGGGGTGAATACATATTACATTACATTGATTGGATGTCCACAGACAAATTACATTTCTACCTACATAGTGCAAAAAACATCAGAAAATCTGACCAATTGTTGGTTTCATTCACAGAAGTAAAATTGGAAAAAACAGTTGCCAAAGTTAGTTTATCTCTGTGGCTAACCAAATGTATTTAATTTGTTTATAACAAATTGGACATTACTGTACCAAAACATTCAACTACATCCATGGCTACTTCCTCAGTGTTTCCGTCCAGAATTTCCATGGATGATGTATGTGCAGCAGCAACCTGAGCTACTTTCCATACCTTTGTTACTCATTACAAATTGGATCTGGTCTCCAGAGGTAGAGAATCAGTTGGCTCAGTGGTGCTCAGGGATATCCTTCCTTGAGTCCACCTGGGATTTTAGGTATCTGGGGACTCTGTCCCATCAGCTGAGGATAGAATGAAAATTGATAACATCAGGTAAAGAAGTTATGTACTCACCATAAAATTCCATCTGTGTTGTCCATTTTCATTCTTCAACTCTCTCCCACCAGCCCCCGCCATTGAAACTTTTGGAAGAATGAGTGGTTACAGGACATTTCTGTTCTTTATATTTATCTGCAGATATAGCCTTCTCCATTTCTGGATATAAATATGCCTTTCCTACTAAAGTCAGCAAATGAGATCTGAGGTAATTGGACTTGGTGTGTTGTGGGTAAGGGAGAAGTTATAGTTCTTGGTCGCCACGAACTTTACCAACATCCAAGTCAGATCCGTCAGTTGAGGAAGAATGAAAATGGACAGCATAGATGGAACATTATGATGAGCGCATAACTTTTTTTTTCTGTCAAAAGGCTCATTGACTCATTTGGGTTCTTTTTCCCACTTTTCAGGCACTCTCTTTGGGTAGCCATGGAGCAGGCTTTAGGCTCTTCACTTCTTCCTTCCCATGTTTGCAAGAAGAAGAAAGTTTAATAGGAGTTCGGTAGTTTGACTTGCTTCCTTAGTGCCAAAACAACAAATGAGTGACACTGCTGTGGCCAGAGCACTTGCCTCAGATCCCTCTACATCTTCATTTCTGCTTATGTTACTCCTTGAGAAATAGATGAGGACTGGGAGTTCAGCACATCGTCTGCAGGTGATGGAATGTACTTGTCAGACAAGGGAGAACAGATGGTGTTTTACTACTAAACTGACCAAAAGAGCTTGACACCTCGGAAGAGCCCCTTCTATGGGTTGGTCATTTTCTAGCGGTGGAGTTGGTTCTCCTAGAAAGAGAAAAGCAAGAATAGTAGACATATTTATTCTCCTGTTTCACAAAGGAAAGACAGGGAAGATTGGGTTTTGCTAAGGACATATTGCATGCCTTTAATTCCTTAAATTTGACAGTTATTCCAAGTCAGAAGGTCAGGAATTTTACTGGGAAGATAATTCTCCAGTGCCTTCACCACAGGGAGGAGACTTTGATTCTGAAGAAAGCTTTTCTTCAGATCCCCCAAAAGAAGTTAAATTCTCATTACATTTTCAGAGAAAGGTAATTATTTCAGTTTTGGCAACATTTTGAAATTTCAGTATCCTAGAAAATTGACTTGTTACAGTTGGATTTTCCTCTTCCCCTCAGCTGTTCCTTCTTTACTGCCAGCTTTTGAGCATGTTTTCTTAGCAGCCTTCTGTAGTTAGTCCCCTGCCCCTAAAAAGGACTGGCAGGCTGTATAAGGCAGATAAATCCTACAAATGTCCTTTTTTTAATCTTAAATCAGATCCAGCAGTTATTTCTGTAGCTTAATATGGTGCCAAACACCTGGTGAATGCTATCTCCATCCCTTCTGACAAAGGTGGAACATGGTTTCATTGATTTAGAAAGCATGTAATCTCCGTGGTATCCCCAAAGTCTCAAACAACCCACTAAACAATTACAGTGAGTCCAAAAACAAAACCGTGTAAGAAACTTGTGTGTTCAAGATTTTCAATTCATATATATCTGGTTAATCACTGTATGTTTATAAGATCAGATAGTGGTAGTAGAAGTAGTGAACTTAAACTCATCCCAAGTAAAAATAAATGAATATTAATAAATAAAAATATTGAAATATGCAGAATTACTAAGTATTCAAAAAGCATCGAGCTGGCACCTCAGCGTTGAGTAAAAATATACTGCCAATCATTAGCGGACCGGAGTTCCGCTGTGGAGACCCCTTACCGGGAAAAGCCGAAAGACAAACAACAACAACTAAGTATTCAAAAGTAATCCAAGCAAGGTAGACAGTCTGTTTCCAGTCGAAAATCATTTAAGCACACAGACAAGTGATCCAAGTAAAAAACATAATAGTTTAATCACAAACTTTTTGACTCTCTCTCTCTCTCTATATATATATATATATATATATATATATATATATATATATACACACACACACACACACACACACACACACAAAACACTTTTTATCAGGTATGGGAGTGGTTTATTGTGCTGTAAAACACAGTATATTGGTATACATGTTAACAGATTTGCATCCCTTTCCCCCATCATTGTGACATTTGAACTGGTCCTGCCCTACTTAGTAGCTGTCATAATAATATAACCCTTGTGTACTTTAAATACAATGTGTTACCTGTTATTAATTCAATTGTCTGATTTTATCCAAGACAGTATAAACATGGAAATATATAAACCTTAGACATTTGGCAATCTAAAAATATATATGAATGCACACACATTTTGCATTGTTGATTTAGAAAGAATGTGTATCCTACTTTAGCCTTCAGAATTCTGAATTGTCTGGCTTATGTCAAAATAACTGCATGTTTCTTAAGAAAATATGAGAGAATTAACAGCAAGTCTTTCTTCAGAGATCGTCTTTTCTCTGATTTCTTTAATAGTGCAGTTTTCCTCTGATAACTAAACACAAGTGTTTTAAAGGCACTGCTGGAGCCTTCCTGTGTCCTGACAGAGTGCTCCTCAAACTATGGAGATATACAGAGCTGAGTATATTTTTCTGGCACTTCAGAGTTGTGTACTGGTAATTGTTGTTGGACTAATTTTATATCATTGCTGGCTGACTTCAGAGTTGTGCACTGTTATTTTTGCTTCACTGTATAGTTTTTCAGTTCTCTGCTGAAGGTGTTGGTTTTCCCATACCCACCCTCCCTATTTCTGTGTTGTTGTTTAAATTTGGAGGCATTTGCAGTTGCCTGCCCCCACTGTAGATTTGATCTGGGACACTCCCCCAGTCCCATCTCTTTACCTCATTCTACCTAATAGACTACTTCTGCACTTGTTTTTAGTCATTTTTAATTTAATTGCATTTTTTAAACTGTTTGGTCTAACATTGCTACATACTCAAGTGTGCTAGCTTGCACTGCATTTGAATTGTTTTTACTGCTGTTTTAGCTACTTTTCTGTGTGTGTAATATATATATATATATATATATATATATATATATATATATATATATATATATATATATATATATATATATATATACTAGTGTAGTCCAGATTCAGATTTGCTGTGTCCAGGACTGTATGTGAGCTTCTGAGCCCCCCCAAGCTTTCTGTGTTGGAGGGAAGCCTTCTAGCTTATCAGTGGGAGTGGTAAGCATTGGGTAACCTATCTACCACATAAGGAGTGGTACTGGCCCAGAAAATTGTAGTTATTGACCATTTGGGCAGTTTTTCCATCTCTCAATTTTCTGATTTAAAAGCCCACATTTGCACTTGTTTCCCCCCTTTCCTGTAACTAGTTTAGTCCAGATACAGATTTAGTTTTAGCACTTGAATTTGCTTTTTCGTGATCAGCACTTGTTCAGAACTTGTAAGCACTAAATAACCTGCTAATTACTACAGCACTCAACCTTCCTCGTTACTTAGAGGAAAACAGTTTTGGTACTTACTTTCCTCACTTGCTTAGAGAAAAACAACTCTTGTACTCACTTTCCTCACTTATCTAGAGGAAAATAGTTTTTTTATTCAGGCATGTCCAAGGGTCAGCTCCCAGTGTTCTCTCCTGTCTATCTGATGAATCTGGGCATCTTGGGGCAATGTAGACATTGCCTCATGTACACAGACAACCCTCTCCTCCTACCAACCCAGCACTACAACCTGTGAGAGATGCACTTAACTAGCTAAACTGGAGGTAAAGCTCTCTCCAGTCAAGACTGAACTTGACAGTCAAGAGGAGAAGGTAAACATTTGCACCACACCACACTCATCACATAGTCTCACTAAATCTACACCACCAAAATCCACACACAGAAACACAAAAACATTTGCAGAGGCTCTCAATAATAATCTGCTCAAGCAACAGAGACCTCCAAAGTAGAAATGCAAGCAACTTCCACCCCCCAACACAACCCAAATTACACATAGCCCACAGACTCAGTGGGCCACTCAACCACAGCCAATAAGGCAAAACAACGTACCCAACACACTAGTCATAGGTGACTCTATAGTCAGGCACACTGATGTCCCACTCACCAGGCTAAACAAGGAGAAGGTTGCTGTCAGCTGCCTCTCGGGTGCCAGGATCCGCCACATAACCCACGCATTCAGGTCACTCCACAACAAATACAAATATGACTCTGTCATTGTCCATGTTGGTGTGAACGACCTGAGACGTACCTCCCTGGACTACATGAAAAGAGACATGGAAGAGCTCTCCGATCTTGTAGCCCAGGCAGGTGTGACCTGTGACCCTAGCCCTGAGTAGCATTCTGCCATCACCCAGAATGATGCCGCAGTACAAGGACAAAATGGTTGACTTCAACAATTGGCTAAGCTTCTGGTGCCATTCTAAAGGGATCCAGTATCCGTCTGCCTGGGATGACATGGTTGACAGACCACGATGCTTTGCCAGAGATGGCCTGCACCTGTCACCCCTGGGATTCCGGATACTGGCTAAGGTTCTTGCCCACCCCTATGGTGCCTTTTTAGGCAAGGTTCAAATGACAAATTCACCACTGTAACAGGAACAGGCAAGCAAAAACTGAGGGTGATGCTACTCAATGCTAGAAGTCTAAATCTCAAAATGCACTCACTCGAGGCACTCCTTAAAATGGAGAACATCGATATCTGTGCAGTGAGTGAGACCTTTTTCAAGGCTCCAGAGAGCACCCCTTCACTACCAGGCTATAACTCATACCACACCTTTCGGCCATGTAACTTGGACTGGAACACCAAAGGCGGAGGTGTGTCCATATTCATTAAGGATATCCACACCTCCAGGCTAGTTGCTCAGCATAATGCAGCCGAGGTTATCCAAGTGCAACTAACTCTGGGCAAAACTGCAATCCAAATTGTAGCTTGCTACAGATCACCCACCATGCCCCAGGATTCCCTCTCCTCTTTTCTTGATGTACTGGAAAATATTAGGGTTCAGCCAAACACCCTAATAATTTCAACTACCCCACCATTAACTGAGAACTACTCATGTACCAACTCCTTCGCTCAACGCTTTCTGGAATTCATAAACTCCAATGCCCTGGATCAACTTATCCACACCCCCACCAGGGGCAACAATATCCTAGATCTAGTCATTACCAACATGAGTGACCGGTGTTCCATACCTGAAGTCAACTCCTCATTGGTCCGATCCGACCATAAGCTAATTATCCTAGATATCCACATCCTGCCCCCACCCCCCTCCCTTTAAGGAAACCATGGTAAAAAAATTTCTCCAAAGCCAACTTCATGCTTCTTAAGACAGAAGTGGTGAACTTCATGACACTCATGCAGATGGACAATACAGTTACGACTAGTGAATCCTACACAATTGCACTTTAGAAGCACTTACATGAGTGCATGGATCGTGTTATCCCAAACAGAACCAAGATGCTATCTTCCAAAAAAAAGGAAGCCAATCTGGTGGTCCCCTGCCCATAAACAAACTGTACAACAGAAGGAAGAAACTGTTGCAAGAGAGAGTAAAATCCCATGAGTGGAGGAGCTCCCTGGTCAGCATCAGTAAGAAGCTGCGATCCCTGATAAAATCCTCTAGAGCTAGTTACAAAAACAAAATCGCCACTGATTCTAAAGACAATCGCAAAGCATTCTATAGCTATGTCAAGAATCTCAATGGCAACACTCAGATCTGCTCTGAGTTACAGCACAACGGCACTAAATATACAGACCCAACTGATATTGCCAACATCCTGGCGGATAAGTTCAGTGCTAACTTTATCCCCCCTCTCACCCCCTAAAGAGCCCATCTCTATACCGGAAGAATGCAAAGTTCCTGTAATCACGGCTGCACAGGTAAAAACCACACTTACCAAAGCCAAGAACGCAGCATCCATGGGACCAGGCAACATCCCAGGCTGCGTTCTACACAAACTACAGAACGAACAGGCACCCCACATAAGTACCATGTTCAATCATAGCCTCACCTCAGGCTTTGTGCCTGCTGAATGGCGCACAGTGACAGTTATCCCACTCCACAAGGGGGAAGCCACCACGGACCCCGGGAACTACCGCCCCATTAGCCTGACGAGCCTGGTCTGCAAGGCCATGGAATGTATCATCATGGAACTTATAAACAAAGATGT
This sequence comes from Protopterus annectens, assembly GCF_019279795.1. NCBI lineage: Eukaryota > Metazoa > Chordata > Ceratodontiformes > Protopteridae > Protopterus > Protopterus annectens. The sequence goes on from NC_056732.1 coordinate 1,302,268,567, forward strand.
TGGTAATCTCCAGACTCTGGACCCCACCCAGTTCGGGTTTGTAAAAGGCAGATCCTGTCTCCTAAACCTGATAAACTTCTTTGAAGCAGTCATCAAAGCCGTAGGCAAGGGTAAGGTGATTCACACAGCCTATCTAGATCTTGCCAAGGCTTTTGACACCATCCCCCACTCTGGAATTGTAGATAAACTCACTAAACTAGGTAAAAATCCCTATGTTACAAGATGGGTTGCCAACTGGCTCACTAACAGCACCCACACTGTGAAAGTAGCAGACTCCAAATCCGACTTCAGACCAGTGACAAGTGGAGTACCACAGGGTTCAGTCCTGGGTCCTCTCCTGTTTGGTATCTACTTCTCTGAAGTACAGGCTAACACAGAAGGTCTTTGGCTAATGAAGTTCGCAGATGACTGCAAACTAGGAGCCATAATCAAAACTCCTAACTATGTGGAAATCCTACAAAAGGGCCTCACTGAGACAGATGCCTGGTGTCAAAGCCATGGCCTCAAGCTCAATGCCAAAAAGTGCATTATCATCCCCTTTGGTAAAAACTCTGTATCCATGAACTACAACATAGGCGGTAGTATACTTAACACCGAAAGTGTGATAAGAGACCTTGGGACACAGGTGGACAGTAGTCTCTCCTTTGATAATCACATCGCCACAGTAGTCAGGAAATCCTTCTGGATGGCACACCTCATCACAAAAGGTTTCTCGTCCCGAAAAAAAGAGGTCATTGTTCCCCTCTACTCATCACGCATTAGCCCCATTAGAGAGTACAACGCCTCTTTTGGTATGCGCCTCACAAGACATCTACAACAACTGGAAAGGCCGCAGAAATACCTTACTAAGAGGATTACTGGCCTCAAACAGATGCCCTACGCAGACCGTCTCAAAAAACTCCAGATGTGATAGTGTTCAATCTCGCCATTTGTTCTTACACATGGGTTCGGAGCCGATCCTCGGCTCCGTGCCGGCCTCTTGCAAGCTCTGCATCGAGAAGAAGCTCGAGACAATCTAATACCCACAATCCCCCTCTGCCTTTACCTCAGATCTAGTTTGCCGCTGCTGCATACGCATCGTTGGGAGCTAGCTCGAGAGTTTCTAAGCTAAGATATAACTTTTTTTGTTGTATTTTATTAAGAATTCTATTCTAATTGATATTATCAGTATTAACAAGTGTGATTGTGTTGTGGTTCCGTATTTCTTTGGTACCGTTAACCTTATTTTTCGGTATTTTTGTATCGGGGCCTACACCCTTCACATCTTTCCATATTGAGACAAATTTCTACCGGATTTGACATTTACCTGATTGTGACTAATTTTTCTCGGATTTGACTGTGTTTTTCTGGAGTTGTATATTATTCTACAATGTCTGAGAAGGCAAAGTCTGGTTTCAAGCGTTGTCAGTGTGGCCAAAAAATGTTGGTCACTGACAACCATAGTTCCTGCGTCTACTGCCTTGGCCCTCTCCACTTACAAGAGGATTGCTCCATCTGTCACTCTTTTAGTGGGAGGGTCATGACAGATAGGCGCAGGAAACTGATGGACAGAGGTCTATTGAAACCGGCTTTCCAAGAGGCTTTGGATGCTTCTGACCAGGTATCGAAGTCCTCTAAGGAATCGAAGACGTCGGAGCCTAAGTCATCGGCTCCGAGCTCTTCTTCAAAGGTTAGATCACCGGTTCCACAGACTTCGGGCCGAGTGTTCAACTGGTGTCGGTTCCTGAGCCTCGAGTCTTGGAACCGGTGATGGAGCTCCCTCCTTCGGCCATATTGAGGTCGGCTCCGTCTTCGGTTCCTTCGACCCGTTCTTCCTCCAAACTTTCGGATGTCGATGTGGATCGCGTGGTGCAGAAGTTGTTGGAGCATTCGGCCCTCTCTAAACTTATTTCGGTTTCCACCCAGTTGGTGTCGAAACTTGAAGGCCTTCCTGTATCTCCATCCATTCCTCCTCCGAGACCGATTCAGTCTTTGGAGCCGGAAGAGGCTGATCTGCTGATTGTGGAGCCCTCGGGTCCAGAACCGTCCTTTTCTCGGTCTGTTCCCTCACCTCGACTCCGTCGGACCGGTACCGGAGTCTCGGAGCCGACGGTCTGTTCTTGGTTCGGGGCGAGAGTCGAACCGACGTGTCGGATCCGACTCTCCTCGGGGCCGCGGCACGGATCGATTCGGCTCCGTCCTCGGGGTCGATGCCTTGGGTGCCGGTGTCCGCGATTCTTCCCATTTGTTCGGAACCGGGAGACTCTTCGATGCGGGACCCGGGGCGTTCGACCTGATGAGGAAGGTGTTGTCTACCCAGACAACCACATCAGTGGAAGCAGTTTCTCCTCCCCATAAAGGGCCTTTGTCTTCATCTGCACCCACGGCCACATCCAAGCGTCTGGCACCAGTGCCTCAGCCACCCCTGGAGGGTGCCCCTCTTCCTCCGAGGCTTCTTCGGATGCTCCCACGAGGAAGTCCCTAGGAAGAGACTGTGTAAGAGGAGACACTTGGATTCTCCACAGGAATCCTTGACATCTGATACTGACTTAGATGAGTCAGAGGGTCCCCTAAGTCACCTTCAGAAGATGTCTCTTTTCAGACATTTTGGAGATCCTGAAACAGAGAGGTGACTGGCAGTCCCTTCCCCCTTCTGAGGATGAGTCAGTTCTGCTGAAGGCATTTGGTGCTCGCCCTTCCTCCTCCTGGGTCACTCCGCCCTTCGACGGACTAATGGAACTTATTGCTCGAAGGCGTGGAGACTCCTGACACAGTGGAACCTGTTCCAAGAAAACCGAACAAGTACATCACAGCACCTCAGGATAAGTCCTACCTTACAAAAGGAGTTCCAGTAGACACTATGGTGGTGGCTGCAGCCACGAAAAAGGAGATGTCGGAGTCTTCTTCGTCCGTCCATCCACCTAATAAAGATTCTAGGACGATGGATAGATATGGGAAGCGCATTTTTAGTTCAGCGGCTTTTTCCATGCGGTCCCTGAACTATTTGACCCATTTTACACGTCTGCAGAGGGATCTAGTCAAAGAGTTGGGAGATACCCTCCAGGGTGCTACAGATGCAGCTGTCTCAGAGAAAGTGACAGCGCAACTTAATACCCTAACATCGATTGTTAACTCGTCCATGAGGCTGATTTCACGCAGTCGAAGGTTCGAGTAGGGCAGCAGCTTCAGCGATTGCTCTTCGTAGACAATCCTGGATGCGCCTATGCTCCTTTGCGGAAGCCTTCAAGTCTTCCTTTACAACGCCCCATTTGACGGTGCCACTCTTTTTGGCCCCAAGGTAAAGGAGACCCTTACCCGGTGTGAACAAGAGGGACAGACTCTGTCTGCTGTCGGAGTCCGTTTTTCCACCCCAACCAGACCGTACCCCAAAGGGCAACGCGGTGGGAAAATGTGGTTTCGAAAACCCCAAGGGTCTTTCTCGGGCACACAGGGTGATGCCCCCTCTAGAGGCAGAGGAGGGGGCAGAGGTGGAAGACGCCGCCCTGGCGGCAGAGGGGGTCCGCAGCATCAAGGGGACAGGGAAACACTCCCTGGTAAACCTTTCCAGCACTCCTGAGAGGAGGCCCGACTGTCCTGCTCTGGAGGCAGTCGGGCGTCGCTTAGGTTTATACCCTCAGGCCTGGCAAGATATAACTACAGACAAGTGGGTAAAAAGCGTAGTCACCAGAGGTTACTCCATACCCTTCCTATCCTATCCCATTCCAAGGAAAAGACTCCCAGATGTACCGCCCCATCTGCGAGAGCCAGCAGCTTTAGAAATTTCAAAGTTGCTAGAAAAAAAGAGTCATCCAGCCAGTCCCAGCGGACCAGCAAGGATTCGGGACTTACTCAAGGTTCTTTTTAGTTCCAAAGAAAACAGGGGACTGGAGGCCCATTCTAGACCTAAGCTACCTCAATACTTTCGTCAAGAAAGAAAAGTTCGAATGGTCACGCTTCAATCGATCCTTCCATTCTTACAGAAGGACGAGTGGATGTGCTCAATAGATCTAGAGGATGCATACTACCACATCAAAATGGCCAGGGCATCCAGAGATCATTTGCTTCCGGCTGGGAGCCAGTCACTTTCAATTTCGAGCCCTGCCCTTTGGTCTGACCTCAGCCCCAGGGTCTTCACCAAATGCATGGCAGTGGTAGCGTCTCACTTGAGACGTCAGGGATTCCAGGTGTTTCCGTATCTGGACGACTGGCTCCTTTCGCCACCACCAGCGTCAACTACTGCAGGCCAGAGACTATGTTCTTCAACTGTGTGTTCACCTAGGGATCTCCGTAAATTTCGGAAAATCCTTACTTCAGCCATCACAAAATATCTTGTTCATAGGAGCAGAGTTAAACACACGTCAATTAATTCTGAGGCTTCCCCCAGAAAGGATATTATCACTGCAGACTCACATACGTCTTCTACTCTTGTCAAGGAAATCTCCTGCAAAACTAGTACTGAAGGTGTTGGGCCTCATGTCAGCCTCCCTTATTGCAATTCCCCTGGGAAGGCTGCACATGAGAGTTCTACAATGGCTACTGTTTGCTCAATGGTCATTTCAACAACTACCTCTAACACACGAGATTCTCATAACAAAGACTTGCAAAACAGATCTAAACTGGTGGCTCCAAACGTGCAACCTTTCCCAGGGGAGGCCGTTTGTACTACCCACGCCCACAGTTACGGTGATCACGGACGCTTCCCTGATAGGGTGGGGGGGCATCTTTCAGGGACAGACAGTCCAAGGCGAATGGACCAATTTGGAGTACAATCTGCACATCAATGTTCTAGAGTTGAGGGCAGTGTTTCTAGCGTTGCAACACTTTGCTCCCCTTCTTCCTCTAGGGACTATTGCAGTTCAGACGGACAACATGTCGGTAGTCTGGTACATAAACAAACAAGGGAACCAAGTCCTATCAACTATGCAGAGAGGCCATGAGAATTTGGCAGTGGGCGGAGTCCACGGGTCGCTTTCTAATAGCAACGCACATCCCGGGTCATCCAACGTCATAGCCGACAGGCTGAGCAGAGCAATTCTGTTACCGCACGAGTGGTCTCTAAAACAGTCAGTGGCGAAAAGGATTTTTCGCGTGGGGCCAGCCTTCCTGCGACCTGTTTGCGTCTCCAATGAATGCCAAATGCAGGAGCTACTTTGCCCTATTACCCCTCCAGGGAAGTCCCCAGGGACGCACTGGTTTCGATTGGCCCCGGGACTCCTATCGCATTTCCCCATTTCCTCTGATATCGAAATTTCTCCAGAAAGCCAGGAACCTTCACAGGACGATAATCCTCATTGCTCCATTCTGGCCTCGTCAAATTTGGTTTCCCTTCCTGAAAATTCACTGCATTCGGGGACCCTGGATTCTGGACCCAGAGCCAGATCTATTGACTCACTCGTCAGGGGTTCCCCATCCCGCTCCTGTCACTCCATCTAGCAGCTTGGCTGCTCCAATTCCAACTTAGCCAGGTCTGATCTCTTGTCACCAGCAGTCCAGGATATATTAGTGGCTTCGCATAAAGCTTCCACTACTAAAACATATACTAGCAAATGGAAAGCGGTTTGTATTCTGGGCGAATACACACCACGTTGATCCCTTTATAGCTCCTTTGAATAAGATATTAGAGTTCTTAACAGACTTATTTCATCAGGGTGCTTCTCCTGCTACTCTAAGAGTTCAATTGGCTGCCATTTCGATTTCCATGTGGAAGAATGTGGAGCTCCTATCATGGCTCACAGACTTTGTAAAGCCTTTTTAAAAGGAGTTTTTCATATTAGACCACCGGTCAGATCTCCTACGTCACCTTGGAGTCTAAACTTGTTGCTATCTAAATTAATGTTGCCCCCCTTTGAACCTGCCTCTTCTTGCCCATTAAAATTTTTGTCCTGGAAAACTCTCTTTCTGGTAGCCATTACTTCTGCTAGACGAGTGTCTGAACTTCAGGCTCTCTCCATCAAGCACCCTTATTTGATCTTTCACTCTGACAGAGTTTCTCTTGAACCAATTCATCCTTCCTCCCTAAAGTGTGTTCTATTAACAATATTAATCAGTCCATTGAATTACCCACTTTCTTCAAAAACCACTCCAACAAAATGGAGTATATGTTACACAAATTGGATGTTCACAGACAGCTAAGGTTTTATTTGGATAGAACAAAAGATCACAGGAAAACAGATCAACTCTTTGTGGCTTTTGCTGATAGCAGGAAAGGACTTGCAGTTACCAAAGAACTCTTTCTAAGTGGTTAACGGATTGTATAATCTATGTCTACGATTCTGCAAATCAACCCCTTTTAAACAAACCCAAAGGACATTCCACAAGATCAATATCTACGTCTTTGGCTCATGCAGCTCGCCTACCTCTGGATGCTATTTGTGCGGCTGCTACCTGGTCTAAGCCACATACATTTATTTCTCATTATAAAGTAGACAAGGTTTCTAGGGACAGGGCAACCTTTGGTTCCACTGTGCTCAAGAACGTCCTCCCGTGAGTTCCTCAGGATCAAGGAGCTAGGGACGCTACCCATGTGTAAGAACAACGGCGAGATTGAACACTATCACATATAGAAGTTATGTCCTTACCATAACGTTCCATGTGGAGTGTTCATCTCGCCTTTGTTCTTACAGTCCCACCCTCCCACCCTTAGGAAGAACGTTCTTTGATGCCTGGCCAGAAGCATTTTTTTGCTACTGTCATTATTCTGTGTACATAGTTGGTATACACATATACTTTATATGTGTCTGTTTATATATGTATAGGTGTATGGCATGAATGTGCTATTATGTAGATTGGTTTGCTTGCAAACTAGATCTGAGGTAAAGGCAGAGGGGGATTGTGGGTATTAGATTGTCTCGAGCTTCTTCTCGATGCAGAGCTTGCAAGAGGCCGGCACAGAGCCGAGGATCGGCTCCGAACCCATGTGTAAGAACAAAGGCGAGATGAACACTCCACATGGAACGTTATGGTAAGGACATAACTTCTATTTTTACTCCGTCGCATATCGCCTACTCAGAGGTGATCTCTGCCTAACATACAAAGCTATGTCAAATCCAGAGCTGTTGGACATACTCCACTTAAAGAAATCCCAATCTCTCCGAGCTACACGGTCTAGGGACCTACACCTTGTCACCACAATAAACAGAACATGCCGGAGAGATAGATTCCTGTCCCAGAGACTTCCCATACTCTGGAATAAACTACCTATCTATATCAAACAAAGCTCCTCATTAGCACTCAAGAAAAATCTTGATGATTGGATGGGAAATCGGAAATTCACCCCGGGGATCACCTCTGTGGCTCTGCTCGACAGTGGCACAGGAAAATAATTTTCTTTGGTGGTAAAAGCCAGGGTACCTTTTTGGCTGGGCTAGTATAGGCCCCAGGGCCGATGGCCTAGTACCTACCTATGAACCTATGCTGATGCTGTATCCAGAGCAGTTGCTTCTGGATCATTAATGAGAAGATTTGTTTTATGTTTTAAGTCTTGAGATTTTAAATTCTTCTGTAAATAGAGTGGTACCTTTTTCCCCTTCTGAGTGGGGCCTTAAAAGATTTGATGAAAGAAGGAAGTTAATTCAGGGAGTTGCACAGATTTTCAACCCTCCTCCTTAAAGTTTAGTAGACCTTTTCCTCACAATGCTGGTTCTCTTTATAGGAAAGTAAATAGACAGCCTCAGCAAGTTAGAGGCAAACAGAATTTTTAAAAGCTAAGGCCCAAAAAGAAGTCCAGAAAGTCAGACTGAATCCTTCAAGCATTCACTTACTCCCACCCTGGCAACACATCAAATCGTTACCTAATTCTAAGAGCTTACTTTCCTTACTGGCACCATTTACCTTCTTACAATTATACAAAAAAGTTACTGTTGGCAGTGGGACTCCTTTTCCCCTTTTCAGGGGATTCCTCATTGTCCTTCAAACCAAATTTATTTATTCCAGTTCTAAAACAAATGCTGTCCTTTGGGGGTTGTAGTAGCAGCTTCCACAGAACAAACAGGGAAGGGATTTTATTCAAGAATCTTTTCTGGTGTGAATGAAAGAAAACCCTTGTAGAACAGTCTTAAACCTTTCTTTTCTAAATATTCACATCAAATTTCCAAAGTTGAGTATACTTTCTCTTCAATCCCCATTTTCAAAGATAGTTATGATCACACTCTAATTTTAAAAGACTACATACATTTTTTTTAAGATTTTCTGTGTCTGGATTACATTTTCAGTTTTTTTTTTTGTTTTTTTATCTTTTGGACTATCTATAGCTCCAAGGGCATCTATAAACTGCCTGGCATCAGTTACATCTCATTGCAGGTTGCAAAGCATTCACTTTTTTCTGTACTTATTTGCAGACAGGTTTTCAAAATATCAGGAATCCTTAGCCTGGGTAAAAGATAATCATCTCAGTCTGAACTTCTAGGCGAATTTACAGAAATTTTATCTCATTCCTTCTCATGAAGTGGTGTTTTTGGCCTGCCTTCTGGATACTTCTCTGTAAGGGCCTTTCTTCTTCAGACAAAGTAGACTTGTAAAAGGAGTACTTTTTGAATATCTCAACCCATTTACTGATTTTAGCTAAGGAATATCTCAGGATTCTGGGTTTCTTGACTTGTACTATTCTGATGATCCTCAAGCCAGTCTGCACATTAGAAAAAAAAATCAGTGGTTCCTCAAATCTTTTTGGTCTAAAGACCAGCATCCTCTTTCTTTTCAGATTCCAAGTTTGATGTTTGTCAGAAAGGAATTCCTTTGTTTGGTGGACCAGTTATCCCTCGATCCAGGTCTGTAATTTGCCCCTCCTGCTCCTCTTCAGTCAGTAATCACAGATAGCTCAGAGTTTGCTTGGGGAGCTCTTTCCAAGGGGGTCAAAGTGCAGGGTCTGTGGAATAAACAAGACAAAAGTGAAATAGGGTAAATATTAGGGATGCTGACAGTAATAAATACTGTCAAATCTCTAACCCTGTAGTAGGCCTTGGACCTCTACTGTGATCACAGATAACACTACAAGGATCTAGTACATAAACTGGAGGGAACCATGTCTTAACCCCTTTGCTGGCTTGCTGTGAAAGTCTAGGAGCTAGCATCTCATCTGAGTCGCTCCCTTCAGGCATCCTGTCAGAGCAAAACAGGTAATCAGACTGAATTAAAGATGTTCTTTATACAAATCCCTGCTGCAGTAGCCTAAGCTTATATGGGTAATATCCTGCTAAGGATATAACAGCTGGCCAACTTCAAAAGCTTAAGGGCACTTTCCACATCCCCAAACTATTAACCAGCTTGCGCTGAGATAACTAAGAGTCAGGTTTAGGTACTGAGCCTTTAAAAGTTTTCCTGCCGCTTTGGCACTCCCCTGCTAGCTTTTACGGATCAATCATTGGCTAACACTGTTCAGTTGCTGGGCTTTTAAGTTCCCTTCAAGGAAAAAAAAATCCACTTTTCGTTTTATGGCAGAAAGCTTACCGTTTCCATTAATCTTAAGTTGAGATTAATATGTTATATATTGAGTATAATTAAGTTAGGGAAAACTATTTTTAATGACCTGTCATGTGACTTTTGATCACTTTTAAACAAGAGTTACTTTTGTGGTAAAAACTTGTTAAAACTAATTTTTTTTGGGGCTAAGTTGGTGTTTAAAGTGCGGCTTTCTGTGTAATAACTGGAATTTTTTTTTTCTTTTTTTACAGCTTAACTGTTTTACTGACTATTTTTGCTAGGATTACCTGGGAATTTGGCAGCTTTTTGGGTTTAACCATTGGAAAATGTATTGGTTCCTTAGTTCTTTCTTGTTCCAGCCACACATGCTCACAGACGCACAAAACATTGTTAAACCGCCTTTACCACCACCGCAGGCGGCTAATGTTCCACAGCTGCAGGTGAGTGACACTATTGTGGCCAAAATTATTTCCTTTTTTCCCGGACTTCCACTGTTGTAGTCTCTACAACCAGTAAGAACTTGGAGTTAGGTATATCATCTGCAGCTGTTGGAGTGCCCTTGGTTGGCAAGGGAGAGCCACTCTTGTTGGTTCTGTGAAAAGGTGAAAAGAAATGTCACTCTGCATAGTCAGAAAGCTGTACCCATCCCTAGGAAAGTTGCTCTTGGCCTAAAGTGGGTCTGTATCTTCAAGAATTCCTGTCAAAAAGAAGCAAAACCATAAACACGTCTTATCCTGTCAGTTACTCTGGACAAGAGTAGTTTACTGAGCTTTGCTCAGAATTTAGTTCATGCTCTGGACCACTCTCGTCTTCGTTTTCTGAAGACATTCAGTAGTTTGAGCCTCAAAGTGATTGTGAAAGTGATAGATTGCGTTGTCTACTCAGATTTCTGATTCAGATTCTTTGGAGAGTGTGGCTTCAGCCAATCCCTGTGAAGGATGTTTACTGTGAAACTATTTCCAGAATAAATCAATTGTTGTAGTGGGAAAACAGTGATGTGTCTGAGTTGCTTAGGAACTATTATAATTTGCTACAGCTGGCATTTCCAACATCCTACTCTTGTTCTTCCTGTTATTTCTGCTTTGAAGGATGATTTTCTCACAGCCTGCAGCTTCCCTAACAGCCATCCTGCTGCCCATAATCTTCAGTCTTTGAAGTTTTTATACATTCATCTCAGATTAGACCCAGCAGCTATTGCCTTAGTGAATCCAGTTGCTACTAAATATCTGGTTAATACTAATTCCTCTCCTTCTGACAAAGATGAGAAAGACTTTTGATAGATTTGGGAAAAAGTGTATTCTGTGCAATATTTGTTCTTAGAATTCTCAGTTTAAATTAAAATTTATGCTTGCTTTTTGCGACAGTATGAGAAACAGTTTTTCATCTCTTTCCTGTTTTGAGGAAAGTTTTACTTTGTGTAACTTGGTTTCTTCTGTGCTTAAGGAACTATCCACTGTTTAAAATGTGCATATGATTCTGCTGATGCCACTTCCAGGGGTGCTGCCTCTGGGACTATTATGAGGAGGTTTCTGGTTGCATTCACAAAAGTTCCCAGATGTCAAAAATGAAATTCAGAATTTCCCCTTGGACAGAGACCTAGTTCTTGCACCTTCTACTGCAGATGTCATTAAAAAGTGTGGAGAGAGAGAAGGCTGATTCAAGGAATCTCTCAGATTTTTCATCCATCATTCTCCGCGTTTGCCAATGGATTCAATGCTGCCTCTTCCTGGCAAGCAAATAAAAAAAAAAAAATAATAGGGAAGTTCCAAGCAGAACCCCCCCCCCCCCCCACCAAACAAAGGACATTCTAATAAGTCCAAATTACTATAAGAAGAACGCACATCCCCAGCAGTCCATTTTCTTTACAGAAAGTCTGAACATCCTTTTCTCTCTATCTCTGGCAACAGACAGTTTCAGGTATGTTCTGAGAGTAATCCATCAAGGTTACAGATGGCAGTGAGAGTCTGTTCCATGCTTCAGGGATTCCTCCTCACCTGCTACATTCCAGTTTTGGTGTTTGTAAAAAGAGGGAATTTCTGGTAGTGGCACCAGAGATCTCAGAGCACAGGTCTTTCATTCTCCATTCCTGCTCCAACTCAGTCAGTCACAGCAGATGCCTCAGACTTTGCTTGGGCAACAGTGTCTATGCGAGTAAAAGTGCAGGTCTTTGGAATATAAAAGCTGTCCAAAACACACAAACTTGAGATGTTAGATCCTATATATGCTGTCAACTCTCACAATCATTTGTCACCCTTGGGACCTCTAAAGTGTTATAGACAGTGCCATAATAATGTGGTACATAAACAAGCAAGAGGGAAATAAAATCTTATCATGTTTACAGACTAGCCATTGTATCTTGGAATATAGATTTACAACACAGTCTCACTACAGTCATCTTGCATATTATCAGAACAGTACTGTGTGGCAGACAAGTTAAGCATGACCAGGACAGACTCTCAGCAAATAGAAACTGAATCAAGAGGACTTCCAAGATGGCTGCATATTGAGTAACCACTTAACTCTAGCTCTCCCAGTGTGAAAACAGAAACTCAACAGAGAAGGTCAGTAAACTTTTGTGTTTATGGCTAAATTTCAGTAACTGGCTAGTAAGTGTACTGCTTGGGTGCCAGGAAAATGAAATATGGAGCACCTGGAAAAAATCTGCAAAAAGTAAGGAAGAAACACTGACTGGGGAAAGTTCTGCAGCTGTTCAGCAAAATGCAGTGCAACCTCCAGCTTACGACATCCAGTAACCTATAGGAAGATATAAGACAACTGTACACAGACCTGGTTAAAATAAACAAAACACTGATGGGTTATGTCAACACACACAATAAAAGGCTGGAAAAACTGTAAGAAGCTTTAAACAGATATTCAGATGAGGTGATAAAGCTGCAAAAATAAAAATGAAAGTAAACTTCATTGTCATTTAGGCACACACTTCAGTGCATGCTAAATTAAATTTTGTTGCTTCGAACTCGTATTTGCAGACAATGCATATAAATAAAATGTGTAATATTTGACATGACACTAGGACATAATTATATTTGTGTCTCTATTAGCAGCACTTAGAATTGCACAGGTAGATATATTGCAGTTGAGACTTCTGCTCTTAATGAGACTAGAGCACTTTCAAATGTAAGGAATGTAACTTGTTTTTTTGAGGTATTGCACAAAAAAGTAAGAAGGTTTCAATGAGCTATTGCACAGGTAAGAAAAAAATGACAGTAGGTTGAAATGAAGAAAAGGCTGGCTGAATATGAGACTGCTCTGGAGGAGATGTTTAAAAAAATCGAATTAGAGGACAGAATACATAGGGAAAACCTGAATGTTCAGCTATAACATAGAAGTTGGAAGGAACACACTGCATTAATTTTATGAAAGCACAAATAAGCAACTGGACTTGTATTCCACAGCAGGAGGAGTTAGTTGAAAGGGCGCATCATGTATGCTCCAGACCTGGCTATGAGAAAGCAGCCTAGACCTTTAATAATAGTAAAGATGCAATCCAAACAGCAGGAGGAGTTGATTCTGACAGAACTGTGGCAGAAGGACAAACTACTAAAAGTGGTAGATTCCACTATTCAGGGAGTGTCGAGAGACAGGTGTGAGATTCAAATTGCTGTACCCAGCTGTCTGCAAGGTATTCTTCCCTGGTGGGACAAAATTATTGTTTGCTGAAGTACATGCTAAGCAGGAAATACAGAGTTTGTCCAACATAGTGAGCTATGAAGCAGAAGGAGGTTCTGCTGCTGCTTGTTCGGGTAATAAAGACCACAAAGAGACTGTAGCTGTGAAACTTTTTTCCAATGTTTCAAAGGAAAATTACGACAAACAGTCCCAACTGAAGGTGGTAACACCAAAACAGCACCAAGAAAACCACCAAACACAGCACTTCAAAAGAAGTGGAAGAAACAAACTCCAAAAAATAGCATAACCACACTTTTATTTTCCGCTTTCATCCAAAAAAGAACTTCAGAATAAATCAGCCATGTAACTGTGTTATTTAAAAGAGAAAACATCCAATGTTAAGTTGTCAATCTCGCCTTCATTCTTGCTTGATGGGTTCGGAGCCGATCCTCGGCTCCGACTCGGCACTTGCTTTAGCTCGAGAACTCCTTTTACCAGCTCGAGGCAGCCCCATATCCCATGATGCAAGGCAGGAAGTACCCAGATCTCGTTTGCGCCGCTTGGGAGGTCTTCTCTTTACCAGCTCCTGGTAAGTAGTTCACATTTGTGATATTTCAAGCCCCTTTTAGTTTTAAACTAATTTTTTGATAGTTTAATTTTAATTCTAACCTTTTTCTGACAGAAATCCCTGTCTCTTTTAATTTTTTAGTTAGTCAATTTTCCCTATCCCATCCCCCCCCTGTTAGGGTGTGTGTGTTGGTGTTTTTTATAAAATACCTTTTGGTATTTGTTTAATTTAATTTTGACTGGTGTGTCTGTGTGTGTTGTGTTAGGCACCATGTCTAAGGAGAGGGTTTCAGGTTTTAAGAAGTGTGACTCGTGCTGTCAGAAGATGTCTCTGACAGACGGTCACACTTCTTGCCTGTACTGTTTGGGCCCTCTTCACCTGCAGGACTCCTGTGCTATTTGCCACTCCTTCAGCCAGAGAGTCCTGCAGGAGAGACGCAATAAGTTGATTCTCAGGGGTCTTCTTAAGCCGGAGGGCTCTCCGGCTAAGTCGGCTCCACAGAAGTCAACTAAAACTGCCAAGGCCCAGGCTTCTGTTTCTAAGCCTGCGGCCTCGGCTCCGACTCGTATAGAGTCGAGATCGGCTCCGGCTGGAGCCGATTCTGGATCCACAAAGCTTTCGGCGCCGATGGCTATCGGTGCCGAATCTGTTTTGACCACTTCGATGTCGGCTCCGATCGGCTCCGACACCCATGTGGCGCAGGCATCGGTGTCGGCTCCGATCGGCTCCGACACCGTTACTTTGGTGGCTGTATCGGCTCCGGCTGGAGCCGATACATCGAGACGTTCTGTCGGCTCCGAGAAGTCGGTGCCGACAGGATCAGTAGTATCGGCTCCGATGGTCCATTCCAGGAAGAGGTCGAGGTCTCCTTCCTTGGAGCCGATACTTGCGGCTCCGGCTTCGCCTCTTCTATCGGAACGGAGCCATCGGAGCCGATCTTCAAGGTCATCCAGGTTGTCAGATCATGACCTTGAGAGAGTGGTCAGTAGATTACTCAAGTCACAGGTACTGGCCCAAATGTTGCACAGTCCGTCTCAGCAGACGACTGTTGGTCCACACCCCGTTACAGTTCCTCCTTCAACTCTACCCCAGAGTTTGGAGTTGGAGTCTACGGGCATGGTTACTGCTACGGCTGGAGGACGGATACCCCCTTCTGTTCCTTCAGCCCCTACTCTTATCTCCTCTTCCTTAGAGGGATTCGGTGGTCGGGCTTCCATGGTCTCCTCCGAGGGGGTGAGTGGCATCGGACCCTTGTCCGAACCCGCTCTTCCCCTTGGAGCCTCGGCCTTGGTGAGCTCGGCTCCGACATCTGCCTCGGAGACTTCCCTTTCGGTGGTTCCTGGAGTTCCTAGCTCTTTGGAGCGGGTTCTCTCGGACCTGCCTGGGAGGGGAGCATTCGAGGTGATGAAGAGTGTACTGGCCACTGGTATCAGTCAGCAGTCTGTTCTCGTAGCTCCTCCCTCTATGGTACCTGTTGACATCTCTGCCACTTCTCTTGCTACAGGACCCAGAGATCCTCCGCCTCAGGTTTCCCCATTGGGAATTTCCCCCTCTTCCGAGGATTCTCCTGATGTTTCGGGAGATCCTCCTAGGAAGAGGACTTGTAAGAGGAAGCATGTAGACTCCCCCGAGTCTGTCACTTCGGATACTGACTTTGATGAGTCAGAGGGATCCCCTAGATCCCCCTCTGAGGATGTCTCCTTTTCAGACATCCTAGAACTTCTCAAACAGAGGGGAAACTGGCCCACCAACAATCCCTCTGAGGATGAGTCAGTATACCTAGAGGCGTTTGGATCTCGACTCTCCACCTCCTGGGTGTCTCCGCCTTTCGACCCCCTTATGCAGGTTATTGCACGAAAGGCGTGGACAGCTCCTGACTCTGGAGAGCCAGTCCCTAGGAGGCCTTCTAAATTTATCACTGCCCCTAGTGACAAACAATTCCTAACCAAGGGTGTCCCCGCTGATGCCATGGTGGTGGCTGCGGCCACCAAAAGGAACTTGCAGATCCTTCCGTGCCCGTCCATCCTCCTAATAAGGACTCTAGGACCATGGATAGGTACGGCAAGCGGATGTTTTCCTCAGCGACCTTTGCTATGCGTTCGCTGAATTATCTTTGTCACTTCACCAGACTCCAGAGAGATATCCTGAAGGAGCTGGGAGAAGTAGTTCAGGATCCTACAGCTGCAGGGGCTCAAGAAAAGATTGCTTCACAGCTAGGAACCCTCAATTCCATTGCTAACTCCTCCATGCGGCTAATATCTTATGCTGCGGATGGAGCGAGTAGAGCCGCAGGCACAGGTGTGGCTCTTAGACGCCAAGCCTGGATGCGGCTATGTGATTTTGCGGATCCCTTTAAGGCGTCCTTCACAAATTCTCCCTTTGATGGGTCAGCTTTGTTTGGCCCTCAGGTGAAGGAGACCTTGACCAGGTGCGAGCAGGACGGCAAGACTCTTTCTGCTGTTGGAGTCCATTTTTCCACCCCTTCTAGGCCTTATCCCAAAGGACAGAAAGGTGGGAAAATGTGGTTCCGTAAATCCCAAGGAGTCACGCCGGATTCACGTGGTCAGTTTACCCCTAGAGGCAGAGGGGGTAACAACAACAGACGCCGCTCTAGAGGCAGAGGGGGTCCGAAGAACCAGGGAAACAGGGAGCCTCTCTCTGATAAGCCCTTTCAGCATCCCTGAGGTGTTGCCCGGCTGTCCCTCCTTGGAGGCAGTCGGGGGAAGATTATCACTGTACCCAGAAGCCTGGCATTCCCTCACTCAAGACAGATGGGTACAGTCGATCATATCCAAGGGTTACATAATTCCTTTCGAGGAAAGTCCCTTCCCCTCAAGTTCCCTTCCAGATGTACCACCCGGTCTAAGGGACATTGCAGAGTTAGAAATCGCAAAACTACTGCAAAAGAGCCATTCAGCCAGTTACAATAGACCATTCAGAGCCGGAATCTACTCAAGGTTCTTTTTGGTCCCCAAAAGACGGGAGACTGGAGACCAATATTGGATCTCAGCAGACTCAACAAGTCTGTCAGGAAGACAAGATTCCGAATGGTCACTCTTCAGTCAATTCTGCCCTTCTTACAGAAGGACAACTGGATGTGCTCAATAGATCTTCAGGATGCGTACTATCACATCAAAATTCACAGACGCTCCAGGAGATTTCTCCGCTTCGGCTGGGGTCCAGTCATTTCCAGTTCAGAGCCCTGCCCTTTGGTCTCACTACAGCCCCCAGAGTGTTCACCAAATGCATGGCAGTGGTCACGGCTCACCTGAGACGTCAAGGATTCCAGGTGTTTCCGTATCTCGACGACTGGCTCCTGTCAGCCACCACCAGGCATCAGCTTATACAAGCCAGGGATTACACAATAGACCTTTGTTCTCATTTGGGCATCTCAGTCAACTTGAAAAGTCATCCTTATCGCCCTGCCAGTCTATTACCTTCATAGGCGCAAACTTAAACACTGTTCGGATGTCAGCTACCCTTACAGAACAAAGAGTTTCAGACATTCAGACTCATGTCAGGATCATTCTGGCCAGCAAGAAAGTACAGGCCAGAATGGTTCTAAAGGTATTAGGTCTCATGGCTGCGGCCATTACTCTTCTTCCCCTGGCTCGATTCTACATGCGCCTCCTTCAGTGGATGCTGTTCACCCAGTGGTCATACCAGCAACTCCCAATGCGTCACCAGATTCTGGTGACACAAACATGCAAAGAACATCTTGCTTGGTGGATCACATCGTCTCAGGTTCACCAAGGCAGGTGCTTTGTACCTCCGTCCCCGATAGCCACTGTCACCACGGATGCCTCCCTGATCGGGTGGGGGTCATTATCAGGGCAGGATGGTTCATGGGACATGGCAACCGTTCGAGTACCATCTGCACATAAATGTCCTGGAGATGAGAGCAGTGCTTTTAACGTTGCAAGCCCTCAACGACTTTCTTCCTGTAGGGACAATTGCAGTCCACACAGACAACATGTCTGTAGTTTGGTATATCAACAAACAGGGCGGAACCAAGTCCTACCCTTGTGTCGAGAAGTGCTCAGACTTTGGCAATGGGCGATCTCCTCTCATCGGTTTCTGGTAGCAACGCATATCCCTGGGAAAACCAACATTATAGCGGACAGATTGAGCAGAGCTATTCTCATGCCTCACGAGTGGTCTCTCAAGCAATCCATAGCGGAAGAGATTTTTCTGGAATGGGGTCGTCCATGTTGCGATCTTTTTGCTACTCCCCAAAACAGCAAATGTCCAGACTTTTTCAGCCTCTTCCCTCTATCAGGCCATCCCCCCAGAGACGCTCTGACCCAGGATTGGCCCCAGGGACTTCTTTATGCCTTCCCTCCATTTCCTCTGATCCCTCAGGTGATCCAGAAAGCTACCGCTTTGAGAGCCAAATTGATTCTCATTGCCCCTTACTGGCCTCGACAAGTTTGGTTCCCGTTCCTCCATCATCACCTTTTGGTGCAGCCATGGCATCTGGACCCAGTGCCAGATCTACTGATTCACCAATCCGGTCAGCTGCACCGGTCAATCCCTTCTCTCAACCTCACAGCATGGTTGCTCCACTTCCTTCCTTAGCCAGGCTTCCTTTGATCTCTAACCCAGTTAGAGATATCATAGTAGCTTCACTAAAATCCTCTACCAGGAGGATTTACACAAGCAAGTGGAAACGTTTCTCTTATTGGGCTAAGGCCCAAAATATTGATCCTTTTACTGCCCCTGTTCAGGCAGTTCTGGACTTCTTAGCAGAGATTTTTCATGCAGGCTCCTCTTCTTCCACAGTCAGAGTTCAGTTGGCTGCTATTTCTAATTTTCATGTCGGGATAGCAGATCATAATATTATGTCCCATAGGCTCTGCAGGGCCTTTTTGAAAGGAATTTTCCTACTAAAACCTCCAATCAGGAATCCTCCTCCTCAGTGAGATCTAAATTTAGTGCTGACATCCTTGATTCTTCCCCCCTTCGAGCCAGCTGTTTCTTGTTCCCTGAAATATCTTTCTTGGAAAACGTTATTCCTAGTGGCTATTACATCTGCCAGGAGGGTGTCTGAACTTCATGCTCTTTCGGTTCGACCCCCCTATTTGATTTTTCACAAAGATAGGGTATCTTTGAGAACTAATCCATCCTTTTTGCCTAAGGTTGCTTCAAAAAACAATCTGAATCAATCCATTGATCTCCCTGTATTTTTTCCTAACTATTCAGATAGAGCTGAACAAAAGCTACATTATCTTGACGTTCACCGTCAGCTTAGATATTATTTGGACAGAACAAAAAAATTTAGAAAATCTGATCAACTTTTTGTTTCCTATGCGGATAATAAAAAAGGCCTTCCTGTTTCTAAAGTGACTTTGTCCAGATGGCTTTCTTCGGTCATCACTGAAATTTATACGATCAGGGGAAAACAGCTGTGCTC
Source organism: Protopterus annectens (assembly GCF_019279795.1). Lineage (NCBI taxonomy): Eukaryota > Metazoa > Chordata > Ceratodontiformes > Protopteridae > Protopterus > Protopterus annectens. The sequence goes on from NC_056732.1 coordinate 1,302,287,574, forward strand.
AAAACCTAAAGCACATTCAACTAGGAGTTTAGCTACTTCTACAGCCTTTCAAGCTAGACTGTCTTTGGACACTATTTGTGCAGCGGCCACTTGGGCCACTCCTCACACTTTTGTTTCCCATTACAAATTGGACTTGGCCTCCAGGGACAGAGCCAGTTTTGGCTCTACAGTCCTCAAGAGTTTGTTCCATTGAGCCACCCAGGATAGAGGTGCTAGGGACGCGGTCCCATCAAGCAAGAATGAAGGCGAGATTGACAACTTAACATTAAGAAGTTATGTACCTACCATAACGTTCCATGTTAGTTGTCTTCTCTCGCCTTCTTTCTTGCGACCCTCCCTCCTTCCCCTGGCCTGGACAGACCTTGTATAAGAAACTATTATGCTAAAGACCATTCAGACCTGGTCCTTTTCCATCTGTAAGTTTCTTCTTCCTTTGGGAAGTATTTTATGCTTGGTGTTATTGCCCTTTGTCAACAAACGAGATCTGGGTACTTCCTGCCTTGCATCATGGGATATGGGGCTGCCTCGAGCTGGTAAAAGGAGTTCTCGAGCTAAAGCAAGTGCCGAGTCGGAGCCGAGGATCGGCTCCGAACCCATCAAGCAAGAAAGAAGGCGAGAGAAGACAACTAACATGGAACGTTATGGTAGGTACATAACTTCTTATTTACAACCAGTAACCAATTATGTATTTAAATAGTTGACTCAACTAATTAAGTCACATACCTAATAAAAATGAACCACTTTTAAAGAACTTTAGTCTTTTAAACCTTTTAAAAAATATTTTATATTAACATTGTCATTAAGGGCAGGTGCCTTATCTGCCCCAAACTTAAGTTGCCACATTGTTTTTTTTTGTACTACCTGCCCCTCTCAGATCTAAACAAACTGCTTCTATGATGACAAGAAACCTCTTAAAATTAGTGCAAGTCTAAGAATGCTTGTGCAAAGCATTAGTTTCATTTTTAGATTTAATTGCATAAAGATTTTCTTTGATTCTCACCTCTAAGCTCCTAGTGGTCATGCCTATATAATAAGCTTTACAGCTGGAGCATAAACGGACATATACTACCCCCTTAGATTTAGAGGTGAAAACCCCGGGAATTGGTATGGTGGAAGTAACATGATCTAAACTAAGAATAGGCCTTTCTAAAATACATACAGTGCAGTCACCACACATATACATGCCCTTTCTCTTAGTTTCTTTATATGGGCTGTGATGCTCACCACTGCCAGCTAATATGTGACTTGGATATTCCACCTCTGGGCCAGTAATCAAGGAGCCTCAGTCCTCAATACTGACACCTGTGAGGGAACATTTACTGGGAGGATAACCGGTATGTACACAGTATTTCAAGATGCAGTTCTCTGCATCAAGTGCTATTTCCCTTAAGAGCACACAGTGACCACAGTCAGTCTGGGGCTGGTTCCTCTGTCTCTCTTCAGATCCCCAATAAGACTCTCCACTGGTACAGCTTTAAAGTTGAGTCCTTAGCCAGGGTTCTATGCCAAGTCCTGCAATGCACTCACTGTCCAACCAGTGCTTCATGTCCCTGCCCAAATAGCTGACACATGCACTCTTTGAGATTTGATTTGCACCCACACCCACCTAGGAAAGGCTGTCACAAGTTGCTAGCTATGCCTTCTCCTGCCCAGACTGTAAGGTAGGTTTTACTGTCACCAGTACCCTTTGCCAGTTTCTTTAAGGCTCTTAAAGGGTGTCCAATTTTACTGAGTGAAGTTAATATTAATACAAATGGTAGTTTGACCAAGAGCAAGGCTATTAGGAGTGGCTCACACAGTGTCACCAAATACGCAACTACTCTAAAAAACTTAAATATCTCTGTAAAATCAACCACAGTGAAAGGTGTTTAAGTATGTTTAATAGTAAATAATGGAACAAGACAATATTAAGTATATATTCACAGTGACATCAGAATTCAAAACACAGGAAATATTCAGAAAAACAATATCCAAACTAAGTGTGTCTGTATTCCTGACTGAATCTAAGAGAATGACTGTTCCCTAATAACTTACTTAATAGAGCAAGGCAGATGATGTGATGAATGGCTCTTGTTGTCCTGTCCAAGACAGAATATAGAATGTTCTGTCTCACTAGGAGACTTCTCAAAATAATATCTAAATTATTACTGCTGGGATAGCTTGCAGAATGACATCATTTCTGGTCATTTGACTTATAGTTTCCATGCAAAATCCCCATTGCTGGAAACTGGCAGGACGTGGCACCTACCTGTAAAATTGCACACCCAAGGGCTTTTGCTCAGATCTTTGGCAGGTGCTGGAAGTCATAAAACAATTGCTTTCTTCCAGGGTAGTCATTAGTTCACTCCAAAGATAATATAGAAAGCTTCCTAGTACTGACTTTGTGCCGATGGCTGCCTTGAAACCTATGAGGATAGCATTTTTATGGCCTAGCAACTAGCCGATAGTGATTTAATTTCAGATATTTTTCTTAAATTTGCTGGACTGAAGTTAATCTTCCATTTTCCTCTGTTAACACCTATACATTTAAGCAGTTACAATAGTGCATGTACATTTCTGTTCCCTCCAGTAAGGCACATTGTGGCTACATTTCAAACCCAAGCACTTTACAAAATACCTTTTTATCACAGACTTCTGTACAAATCAGTTTGATATGCCCATGACTTATAGTTCTAATCCATTTGTCATACCATGCGGCCCACACTTGTAATACATTTGTAATACAAGCATCTTGTATAAATCAGTGTGATATTCATAAATTACATAATTTACAAAATTCTATCTCACTGTGCTGTGGTAGTACCTCTTTTGTCGCCAGGGCATATAACCATTTTACAGTTATAATAGGCTCAGAGATGTGTACTAGGCTAATGGCTCTGGAGCCTTTACAAGCCTACCCCCATAGGATTACCCTGGCATTGTGCCACCTGACCTTAGTTCCCAATGTCTGTCTAGTAAAGCCACTGGAGTGAATTTTCTATTTCCCATCCACTCATCCAGATTTCTCTTGAAGAGGGCCAGTGAGGTGCTCTGCTTGACATGTATGGGAAGTCAGTTCCATAGCATGAGCAGTCTCTAGGTTATGAACCTGTCCCTCCAGCATGTTCTGTTTGTGGTAATGAAGTTGAGGTCTCTGGAGCATGTGGTACGGAGAGATTCGGGTTTGGGGTTTCTTCAGATGTAGCATTTCTAACAGAGCTGGGTCAGACATGGCTTTGTAAGTCGAGCAGAGATCGCCTCTAAGTAGGCGATATGAGATGGAGAATAGTTGGATTTTTTTTAGTCTGTCCATATAGGACGAATGTTTAAGGCCTAGGATCCTCTTTGAGGCATTTTTGTGGCCTCTCCAGTTGTTGCAGGTGTTTAGTGAGGTACATGCTAAATAGGGCATTGTACTCCATGACTGGCCTAATGAGGGAAGAGTAGAGGGAGAAAATTACCTCTTTCCTCCTGGATGCAAAACCCTTAGTAATTCTCTAATAACAACTTTAATTTAAAATTATTTCTATCAATAACCTTGGGGACCAAGGCTAATACAGGAAATCAAATCAAGTTTCTTCTGAAGCCCTTTTTTGGTTGAAAGCAGAAAATAAAAGTGTGGTTATGCTATTTTTGGAGTTCGTTTCTTCCATTTCCCCTTTACGTGCTGTATTTGGGGGTTTTCTTGGTGTGTTTCAAAGGAAAATGAGAAAGAAAGGGAGCACAAGAGTTAGCTAGAAGAATTGAGAGTACATTGGAAATGAAGCAGCGACAGGATTTGGAAGATGAAGATGAGCAGTAATAAAACAAGTAACTTAATGTGATATGACAGTGCAGTAATTATATTTGTGAAGCACGACAGAACAAGAAAATCTGGAAATATTGGACTTTTTTCAGAATTTGTTGCACTTGTGGGGCACTCTAAAGCATATACCATACCTCATGTCATTAGCATGCAGAAAAATGCTTTGGGGAGGGAAAGAGAGGAGAGAAGGTTAACTGTAAGCAAAGAAACATTTTTTCTTGGTGTATGGTTTTCTTTGCATGCTATAAAGTGAAGTTTTCTCTGTTATTTTTATTAAGTGTAATGGGGGTTGTAAATTTTCTAACCACTTTGGCAATGTGATTATCAAAGGAGAGGTTACTATCTACTTGGGTCCCCAGATCCCTTATTAGGTCTTCCGTATTTAGGAGTCTACCACCTATGTGGTAGTTTGTGGGTACTTTGTTTTTTCCAAAGGGGATGACTATGCACTTTCTGACATTTAGCTTGAGGCCATGGTTTTGACACCAGGTATCTGTCTCAGTGAGACCCTTTTGGAGGATGTGTGTGTCAGCCGGAGAGTCAGTTATAGCCCCTAGTTTGCAGTCGTCTGCAAACTTGGTCAGCCATAGTCCTCCTGTGCTTGCCTGTACCTCTGAGAAGTATATGCCGAACAGGAGGGGTCCTAGGACTGAGCCCTGGGGAATGCCACTTGTAACTGGTTTAGAGTCAGACCTATCTCCCACAACTCTTACCATTTGGGTTATGTCCGTGAGCTAGTTGGTAACTCATCTCGTGACATAGGGGTTTATATTCAGGCTGGTGAGCTTGTCTATAATACCTGAGTGGGGAATTGTATCAAAGGCTTTTGCGAGGTCTAGGTAGGCTGTGTGGACCACCTTTCCCTCGTCTATAGCCTTGGTAACTGTCTTAAAGAAGTCCACCAGGTTTAGGAGGCATGATCTGCCCTTAACAAAGCAGAACTGGGTAGGGTCCAGTGTTTGGAGGTTTCCAATGTCTCTGTTAATGAGATCCATGATGATGCGCTCCATAGCTTTGCAGATCAAGCTAGTCAGGCTTATAGGGCGATAGTTCCCGGGGTCCGTTGTGGCTCCACCTTTGTGGAGCAGAATAACCGTTGCTGTGCGTCACTCTGTGGGCATGCAGCCTGTGGAGAGGCTTAGTTTAAACCGTGTATTTAGGTGAGGGGTTAGTTTATCTTTGAGCTCGTGTAGGATGCAGCCTGGGACACCGTCCGGTCCCATTGATGCTGTGTTTTTGGCTTTGGAAATGGCTGTTTTAACCTGAGTGTCTGTGATTTCAGGGGCACTACATTCTTCTGGTAAAGTTATGGGCCCTTTTGGGGGTGAGAGGGGGGGTGAAGTTTACACTGAACCTGTCTGCCAGGATGTTGTCTATATTGGTCGGTTCAGTGTATTTTGTGCCATTCTGCACTAACTCTGAGCAGATCTGAGAATTGCCACTTAGATTCTTGACATAGCTAAAGAATGCCTTGTGGTTATCTTTGGAGTCCATGGCAATTTTTCTTTCGAAGCAAGCCTTGGATGATTTTATGAGGGAACGTAGTTTCTTGCTGATACTGATCAGGGATGTCTTCCCTTCTTGGGATTTTACTCTTTTCTGTACTAGTTTCCTCCTTCTATTGTATAGCTTGTTTATGGCAGGGGTCCACCAGACTGTTTTTTTTTTTTTTTCTTGGAGAAGTGAGTCTTGGTTTTGTTTGGGTAGCACGATCCATGCATTCTTGTAGGTGCCCGTAGAGTGAATTAGTAAAGGATTTTTGCAGCTTGGATAGCGTTATCCTTTAGCATGGGGGCTTTGAAACTTTTCACCTTGGTCTTAAGTAACGTGATGTTTGCTTTTCAAAAGTTTTTCATGGTGGTTTCTTTGACCGGGGGTGGTGGCGGAATGTGGATATCCAGAGTGATTAGTTTCTGGTCAGATCTAACCAGTGAGGGGTTGACCTCTGGTGTGGAACACCGGTCTCCCATGTTGGTGATGACCAGGTCCATTATGATGTCACCTCTAGTGGGGGTGTTGACCAGTTGATTCAGGGTGTTTGAGTTTATAAATTCTAGGAAATGTTGGGCAAGGGAGTTCATACTTGAGTAGTTCTCCCAGTTAATGTTTGGGTAATTGAAATCACCCAGTATCAGGGTGTTTGGTAGGACCTTTGTTTCCCAGTGTTTCCAGGAATGCGGAGTGGGGGTCCTGGGACATGGTGGGTGATCTGTAGCAAGCTATAATTTGAATTTTTGCCCATTTAGTTGCACGTGGATGATCTCTGAAGCATCGTGCTGTGCCACTAACCTGGTGGTGTGGGTATCCTTGATGAATATGGATATGCTCCCGCCTTTTGTATTTCAGGCCGGGTTTTGTGGCCGAAATGTATGGTATGAGTTGTAGCCTGGTAGTGCTGGGGTGCTCTCTGGAGCCTTAAACCAGGTTTCTGTTACTGCACATATATCGATTTTTCTCCATACTGAGGAGTGCCTCGAGTGCGTGCATTTTGAGGTTTAGACGTGTGGCATTGAGCAGCATTACCCTCAGTTTTTTGTTATTTGTGCTATTTACAGCGGTGGGTTTGACTTTTGAACCTTGCCTAAAAAAGGCACTGTGGGCGTGGCAAGAGGCCTTGGCCAGTATTCAAAAGCCTAAGAGTGACAGGTGCAAGCCCTCTCTAGAGAAGCAGCGTGGCTTGTCGAGCATGTCATCCCAAGCTGACAGACACTGGATCCCCTTTGAATGACACCAGAGGCTTAGTCAGTTGTTGAAATTGATATTTTTTTCTCTATACCGTGGTATCATTCTTGGTGAGGGCAGGATGCTACTCATGGTCAGGGTCATACCGGCATGGGCTACATGATCAGAGAGCTCCTCCATGTCTCTCTTCATGTAGTCCAGGGAGGTACAGCTCAGGTCATTCACACCAGGGAAATAAATGTGTGTGTCACAAGTGGTAATTCAATAAAGGTGTTTAAAAAAAAAAAGTCTTCCAAGATGTGATCCAACTGTTGGGAGCACCTCACATATGTATCTTTTTTCCTGCAGTCACAACAGTCTGGCAAAATTCTGATCCATGGTTTCGTGAAAAAAGGCCTGGAAGACAGATGCATTTTATTTTCCTTGGACAAGGATGTTCCTGTATACTTTTCTATGTTTGTTCTAAATCAAAAGGGTTCCCCAGAAATCATTGTGTTGACTCCCTTTTGGCCCCGACAACAGTAGGTGTTCATCTTCATGATCACTGCTGCAGTAACCTAAGCTTGTATGGGTTACATCCTTCAAACAAAATAACAGTCATCAAATTCCAAAGCTTCAGGGCACTTTCCATTTGCCCAAACAGTTAGCTGTAGCTGAGATGACTACAAGTCAGGTTTGGAAGCCAAGCCCTTCAGAGCTTTCATCTAAGAAGTGTACTCTTTTGTGGGCTTTCAAGGATCGATGGTGAGCTAATGCTGTTCCATTGCTGGGCAGGTAAGTTTTCTTTAGGCCAAAAACCTTCCAGTTACATTTTTTGTGATGAAAAACTTTTTTCTGAAAAAGAAGTACTTTTGAGCTAGGAAAAAGTGTTTTAGTTGGCTGTCCTAGTAACTTATATATACTTTTAAAAGGGAGCACAATCTTTTTTTTTATATTTTTGTGGTTAAAGGTTGTTTAAAGCTTAGGGAGGTATCCACTGTTTAAATGTGTGTATTCTTCAGATGACACCCCTTCCAGGGCTGCTGCCACTGGGACTGTTAGAAGGAGGTTTGCCTGGCTGCATTTTCAAAACTTCCTAGATGTCAAAAATTAAGTTTTGAATACTCCCTTGGAGAGAGACCTAGTTCTTTAGAGAAAATATGGTTATTTTACTTTTTGGCACTAGGGGGAAATTATTGGAAGTGCTTTTAACTGTGTTTTTTTCTGGGATTTGTTATTCTTTTTTTGCTACTTTCAGTTTTTACAGACTTTTGCTGATAGACTTTCCCAAGAGTGCACCATTTTTGACTTGACTACGGAACAACTTTCCATTTCCTTGGTATGACCTTTCAGCTACAAAAAGAAAAAAGATTGTTAAGCAGCCTTTGTCACTACAGCAGGCTGGAAATTTGCCTCAGCTAAAAGATGTTCCCCAGGCAACTCATCTTTTTCTTCTTATACCTCTGGTGTAGGCCTTACAGCCGCTATGGACCAGGGGTTAGACATGTTTTCTGCAGTTGTTGGGGTACCCTTAGTGGGCAAGGGAAGAGCCACTGTTGTTGGTCATGGGAGAAGGTGCAGGGACTGTGCCTCTGCTTAGATAGAATGTTGTCTGTCCCTGGGAGAAATTGTAGACAGTACTGGATCTAGTTTCATCGTGAATGGGTTGCAGATGGTATTTCTACTATTTATTCATTAAAAACTTAGCAATTGCCTTGTCTTCCCAAAGCCAATCTACCAGATCAAGGGCCATTACATTTGCCTTATCCACAAGAACTTCCCTTCATAGTGGAAAAAAAGAATCGAGATAATTTTTAGTCAGTCCTTATTATACTTTATGATGGGTCCAACAGTACAAAAAAGAAATCTGACCAACTGCTTATACCCCCTTCCCTTCTACTCCTTGGGTGAAGTAGTTCCATATATAATCCTAGTCAGTTGGAGTAGTGACTTTATTTCACAAATTCTTTACAAAGTGTTTTAGAATTGCCTTATCACCCTAGAACCATTCTGTTAATTCTGTAATTTTCTTATCTGCCTTCCTACAGTAACTGGTTCCTATACTTTTATAAAAACCACCAAGCAAGTGTAGGAACACACCAGACTACAAAGCCAGTGAAAAAGATGCCACCAATCTTGTATTAAATAGTTTATTCACACTGAGTAACACTCTGGCGCCTCAGCACAGCCACACACTTGTATTCACTTAAATATAATTAAACAATCATCTAATTAGTCAATCATCAGTTAAAATAATCATATATACATTTTAAAGAAACACTCTCCAGTTATATTCACTATTTAGACCTGCTGAAGATAGTGTATTACATTTTAAAATATATAAAGTTTCTTTGTACAATAATTTCTTTTTTATTAACACTTCATCTGTTTCTGAAATATGTTCCAAAATACAAGTTTTTAACAGTGAAAAGTCACTACTATGACAAATGAAAAAATGTAAAACTATAGGGCTCATAGCATTACTATTTTTTATGTCTTTAATATGTTCTTGGAACCGTAGCTTGAAATATTCTTTTAGTCTCCCCTATACAAAGCAAATTGCAGGGGCAAGACAAAGTATAATACCACTGATTTAGTTATACATGAAAAAGCAGACGTGGAACAGAATTTTACACCATTTATTTTTTCAAAACATTTGGTAATGTTGGGACAAACAATCACCTTCCATAAGGGAAGGTGCCACATTCCACAACCTGTAGGTTTAATTTTTCACCAGGTGAAACAAATCCATTGTGTACCACCATATCTTTAATATTTCTACTTCTCTTAAAAGTGATATTTACAGTTCTACAAATATTTTTTTCCCCTTCCATATTAATTAAATACTGCCAATATTATCTTATGACATCAATAATTTTCTCACTTAAAATGATATATACCGTAACAAAATAAACTTTTCTACACTTCTGCACAGTATTAAAATCTCTATTATTTATCTTATTTACTAAAGGCATATTATGAAGTAAGCTGGTATCTATTATTTTATGAAGGGCATCTAAAATAACATTTTCATCATACCCCCTTTGCTTGAAGTTAATACATGTTTTATTATTTCCTTTTCTAGACCTATTTCATCATTACATAGCCTGCTAGCTCTCAGTAATTCATTATAAGGTAGTGCTTTCAAAGTATGTGGTGGATGGCAACTACTACTACTATCCAAAATAAAATCTCCAATTCCCTTTCTGTGTATGTTAGTTACTATATTATACTTAATAGTCAGTGACATCTAGATAGTTAACTGTTTTTCCTATCTGTAAGCCATCAAATTTTATCTGAAAACGATTTGCATCTAAATAATTTATAAACCGGAGTGCTGTTTCAGCACCCCCTTAAATAAAAAAAATCAAATCATCTTCGGAGGGTGGCCTAATGGTTAAAGTGTTTGCCTTACAAACACAAGGTGCAGGGTTTGAGTCTCTCAAGGGATAATTGGCTAAGCTTAAAATGACTCGCAATGGCAGTTAGCTTAGTACTAACCTATGACAAAATATCACTTTATATCTACAATATAAAATAACTATTAAAAATTTCAATCTATACAAAAACTCAACTTCAAAAAGGCCCATAAACTGGTTAGCATACATGGGTGCAAAAGATGCACCCATGGCAGTACCTTGTACTTGATGGTAAGTTAGCTTATTTAACTCAAAAAAAAAATTATTCATCAAACAGAAATATAATTCCATCACATAATTGCTAACAGGGTTATCGCCTAGAAAAAAAATCTAACAGCTTCCATACCTAACTCATGGGTAATACTTGTATAGATACATTTTTACATCTATAGCTATCCAGTAATATTCTTTATCGCATTTAACATTCTTTATTTTATCCAGAAAGTGGAAAGTGTCTTTAATATAAGAATTTAACTTAACTACATAGTTCAAAAGATAGGAATGTAAAAAAATTCCCATATTATGGAGAAAATAATTCTGTGCTTCTACTGTGGGTCTACTGGGGGGGGGGGGCTCACATTTTTGTGTCCTTGCCAGACAATAGAACATAGCCATTGAGCTTCCTTCTACATTAAATTTATTTAGGCCATCTTTTCTTGTAAAATAGCCCAGTCTTAGGCCTATAGCTACTAGTTCTTTAAAATTCATTATAGCTTGATAAAAAAAAAAATCAGTATTTACTGCCCTATCTACTTGGCCATCGGATAAATGGTCCATACACATTTTCAGGTATTGTTTCCAGCGCATAACAGTTTTTCTATCTTTATCTGAGGGCTTTATAATTGTCTGATCTTTGACATAAATTTAATAAGGACAATTAATTCATTCTTGCTCATATTATACAAAATGTCTTTCTTCAAAGAAAAAAAATCTTTCAGAACTTTCTCTAATGCAAAATTAAGCGTCTTAAAAAAAATTGCAAGCTCGCCTGGTTGTTAAATGCAGGTATAAAAGTATTAGTATAAGTAACAATTTCAGTATTCAAAGTGCAATATACATTAACATTTTCAGCTGTTTCAAATGAAGAATCACAAGAGAAGAAATCCAGCAACTCATCTTCACTTCCAGATACACTGTCTTCATTAACTGACATACTTTCACCATTACATTCAAAGTAATTAACCAAGTGCAGTTTTCTTATTAACTTAAGCACTTCTGCTTTAATAAAATGTGCTCTAGGTAGAGCTGTTGGTATAAACTTTAAACCATACTTCAAAACAAATATTTCAGTTTCACTTAAATCAACCCCAGATAAATTCACAATGCAGTTATTCAAATCACATCTTTTTATACTGCTAACTGCTGTGCAAGCATGTTTAAAATCAATATTTAGTCCTTTTATTTTGCTGTTTGAACTGTTAAAAGTCTCTGTTACCTTCATAGCATTGTTTCAAGCCATTTTGTTGATTGTAGCCATTCTGCTGTCTTCCCTGGCCCCAAAACTTACTTATGTAATTAGGTTGTTGTGGAGCAGGCAAAGTTGGATAGTCTGTATTTTCAGTATCAGAGCCTCCAGAAGTATTAGTTCCATCTGTAGAGGCAAAGGAGACATTTTGGTGTTATATCTCCCAGAAACATTTTTAAAGCCTCTGGTACCATTCTGTTTGGCTACCTCCTTAAAAGCCAAACCAGAGTCAGTCTCTGTCTCTTTGTAACTTATTGATTTTGTCTTGTATAATTTCACTAGAGTTTTCATCTAAATTGATATTTAAAGAACATAACCATTGTTCAAACTTAGAACCACCCAACTGCCCAAATAATTCATCACAAGCAGCTGCAATTTCAGCCTTCACTTTAAGCTGTTTAGGGTGTCTCGTTCTATCAGTATAAGCAGCTATTCCCTTACACACCTATGGGAGGCAGCAATCCTTTTCTCAAACTCTTAATTCAGTTACATCAGAGGTATCAAAAGCAGAAGAAGGTTTCTTTACAAAGCATAATCTCCTAGGGGTAATGTCTATATCCAAATATCTCCGCAAGCCTAGAATATTATAATGTAAGGCATTTTCTCTAAACAGCAGCCGATCAAGTGGCTCTACGTTAGTACAGTCAGCTGTTGACAAAGGTACTGTATTAGCCATACCCACAAATATTAAAACAAAAGATAAGTGCTTTCATCCCGACCACTTCAGAACTTCATCAGATCTGATGAAGTTCTGAAGTGGTCAGGACGAAAGCGCCTACCTTTTGTTTTAATATTTGTCTTAAACTCCAGTATTGGTTTTATTGAAGGGACTCACTTGGTGCATTATTTGACTGTGGAGTGGCTCTTCCTACTTTGACAGCTGGGCATTTGTGTTCTGCACTCCTGAAAATTTGCCCAGCTGCTACACTCTGGATGCAGCCATGGGGTGGTGTTCACTCGCAAGCTTGGGGAGGCCATCACATCAGACACTTGGTTATTGAGTTATTTCCAGAGGTTGCTCATTTCCAATCCATACTCTTCCAAGTTGAAAACCGAAATAGCTCCCAGATGTTCCACTCCACCAGCAGAGGGAAGCAACACTGGAAAATCCATGAGGTCCTACCAGGCCAGATAGAATGTGGGTCTACTGAATGTTCTTTTTAATGCCAAAGACAGGGAATTTCAGGCTTGTAATGGACCTAAGCAGTTTAAATTTATCCATCAAGCAGACCAATTCTGGAGATTCCAAGATGGCTGCACACTGATCAGCAACTTCATTTCAGCTCTCCAAATATGAAAACAAAAAGGACCAGTGAGATTGTCAGCCTGAGTAAAATTCAGTTGCTGGCAAGTAAATACACTGCCTGGATGCAAGCAAAGAGGAAAATTGGAGAGCCTGAAAGAAAATCTGACAGAAAATTTGAAGAGATAATGTCAGGGAAGAATCTTGTAGGTAGGAAAAAGCAGTTCAGGCTTCAGCTTTGGTACAAGAGATGGCTTGTAGTAATTTAGAGAAAAAAGTAAATTGGATGTACTCAGTGTATTAAAATAATTGGAACATTGAATGAATATACCAACTCAAGTAACAAACGGCTAAAAAGTAGAAGAGGCTTTAATTAGCAATTAAGAAGAACTAATAAAACTACAAACATCAGTGGATGAAATGAACAAAAGGCTGGCTGAGTGTGAGATTTCTCAAGAAGAGCTGTTTAACAAAAGTAGTACATGGGAAGACAGTAAAGCATATACCCCACATTATGTCTTTATTGTTTAGGACACTAAAAGGGGGGAAAAGAAGCAATTGCAAGTAAAACAGTATGAATTCCTAAAACATTTCATGTTATAAGCACCATATGATAATGTAAAGCAGCTGTTTACATTGTACAGTCAGTGGTATTTTAAATGTGGTGGAGGTGTCTTTTCACTGAGTGTGTTAAAGGTATTAAAATGAAGAAATATATTTATTAATTGTACGAAATATAGGCTTTACATTATAACAGAAATAGAAATGTTGGACATAAGCAAGTTTACGTTACTGTAATGCTGTGATCTTGATCGGGTGGGGTGTAAAAGTGTACTGATTATATTATAGGCAGAATTAAGATAATTTACCTTGTTTTTACAAGCTTGGATGTCTAGATTAATGTCCTTGGTTTAAGGTATAAATAGGCTTTTTGTAAGCAAATGGGCTTGAAAAATAAAACAAAATTATTAAAGCCATGAAAAACTCTAAATTACCTGCATCTGCAAGGATATTCTCTTTTTTGTTTTCCTTTAGCAAATGTTCTCAGTGGTAGACAGGAAGTCTGCACTTGAAGACAGGGGAATTCTGTGTATTCTGTTCTGAATGGAATTTACAAAGATTCTTTCATGCATCTGCAGAATTGTTGGCTTTTTTTCCCCCTCATTGCTGACTACTTTTACGTGGAGAAAGAGCTGACTGCAGGTGCAAGCTATTAATCTTTAGAGTTCGGCGTGTTCATTGCTGAGAAAATGCAAAATTTAAATGTGCAATGGTAAGCAGTTGAATGAAAGATAAATTTTGAAGTTATGGGAAGTGAATAACAGTATCCTCCCCAGCAGCTTTAATACCTTAATGCATTTAATAGAACTGCACGCAATTTAGTATTACTTAAAGGTAGTCAGTGCATTTTTTTCTTAGGGCTAAAAGTTAATGTTTTCTGAAACCACGCATGCTGTTTTTTGCACCTGGGAGGGAAATAGTGATAAGAAAAGAACAGATAACAGTAAGTGAAAAACAGGCTGTAACATGCTCTTCAGCATAGATTAGGTTATGCCTGAGGGTACAGCTGTGAAGTTGGAGCAATTTCTTCTGTCTGGAGGGTTAAACTTCATTTGTTGAAAATGTGCATAGTTTTTTTTTTTTTTTTGCTTGTTCTAAATTAATTGGGGATGGGAGGGTTCTAAATATATGTGTGTGTATATATATATATATATATATATATATATATATATATATATATATAGGGAGAGAGAGATATGCACACATACATACATATATATTTTTTGTTTAAGGGCTTTCATTAAAGTAAAACGTTCCATAGATTCAAATGTGGATAAGAAGAAACAACTGCATGAAAGATCAGCCTGACATATATTAGAGTGTAAATGTAAGGCAAAATATAGAAATGCACATTCATGCATAATAGGTGGGAAGAGTAACTTTTTATCATAATGGCTACTCTATCCATATTATTTTGGAATGTAAATGGCCTTTCAGTTATATACAAAATGGAAAGGGTACAAATACCAATGCTGCAGGATATAAATTTGGAAAGAAATTAGCATGTGAATCTGACAAAAAAGGTTTCATGGATGGATATTCAGCAGAATATCAAGGACAAAAGAAAACTGTAGTAGTAATACTGATTGCTAGAGGTGCATCAATAGTGATAGAATAGGGAGAAAAAGACAGTAATGCTAAATTTGTGGTAGTATGGGGCTGTTAGCAAGAGATGAGGATTATGCTGGCATGTATTTGTATTTCATCAAAAATGCTATTTTAAAAATAGTAAAATTGTGGGAGAAATTTATTGCAGCAGGGAGAATTGCTTACAGATGCAGAATGGAATTTTATTTGGAATAGTTAGGATGTATGGGGGGCTAGAAGGGAAAATATAGCAAAAACAGGATAAGTTTCTGTAGAAAAGTATTTTATATAGAAGATGTGAATTCAGTAGTAGGAACCTGGACAGACTTTACATATTATCCGCCAAGGTACAATAACTGGTCTGCACTGGTTAGAAATTTGTATTTTACAGGAAAATGTGCATTTTATTGAAAGTTTCAACACACCTCCAATAGATATTTCAGACAGAAATTTCTTCAGAAGAGGTAGCCAACAAATGGGATAAAATAAAAATGGTATTTAAAAGTAGGGATAAAATAAAGGAAAAAGATGGTTAAGAAGTAATAGGAATTATGTAGAGGTGCTGACAAAGGCTGAAGTATTGCAGATAAAGGGAAATATTACAGAACAAGAAGAGTAGCAAATGCAGAATGCAAAAGAGAAAATTAGGGTATATTTGGATAATATACACAAGTTGTGAATGATTCACATTAAGCATTTATTTTTGACAGCAACTCCAGAGCACAAAAATGTTTAGCATAATGACTTAGGCAATAGAAAGCAGAAAGGATTATTGCTAAACTTAGCCTACCTGTGACATGACAAATAACTAGAGGTGCAATAGAGGTGTTAGAGATGTTTAGGAACCTTAAGATAATGTGTATAAAGCAGAGGAATGTGGAAACCAAGAAAATGCAAAAATGGAAATATTTATGAAAGATGTAATTATACCAAGGTTAGAGGAACAACTGATAGTTAATATTGTAGGAGATGAGATGAAAAGGTGATGCTTAATTGGCAGGGAAGTCTTCAGGAACAGGTGGTATTCATGTAGAAGGCAGAAGGGAAGAATATGATAAAGATATGGAAATTTTTGTTTAATATTTTAAAAGGAGGAGAAGCACCAACATAGTAGAAGAAAGCTGTGTTGGCTGTATTACCCAAATAAAGTGTAGACCTATCAGACATGGTCTCATATGTACCCATTTCAATTTTAAACCATGGTTATAAAGTGTTTGTCTATACTAGCTAAAAGAATAACAAAGGTGATGCCAACATTGATAGAAATGGATTAGTGGGTTTTTATGGAGTAGAGGCAAACAGTTAACTTTAATAGAGCAATGATGATCCAGAGGGAAGCAAAATGCAATTAACTACAACTGGTGTTGGTGGTTCTTGATGCAGAGAAAGCAGTTGACAGAGTAAGATGAGATTTTATGAGTAGAGCAATGGAAGTGTTTGCATTCCCTGATACAATAAGTCTCTATGCCAAAAACCTGAAGAAATCCAAATATATATATATGGCAAAAGACACCACGGCAGAGGCACACAATGAAATCAGATGAACCAAATATTTATTAAAAGTAAGCACTTTCAGGCAAACACACCCTTCTTCAGGCAATACAAAGCAGTTAAAAAAAACATTTAAACATGATACTATCCAATCACACTTAGTAGTTTACCCTCCTTTTCCTCAGAACAGGTTTTAAAGGCACAGTTGCATTCAGACCAGGGCTCTTGTCTGCCCCTAATCTAATGATCCATTTAGTTTAATTACACTCAGTTTCATTGGTTAAATCACCACCCCTTATATTATTGTGCATCACTTGTAGCACCATAAACATGAAAAAATGATCAGAACATTCTTCAATGTGTTGTGCTAGGGCATTGCGTACATCATGATGTCAAACAAATGCCCAAAAATACTCTCCTTCAGCATACAATTGGTCTTACCAACATAATATGTTGTTTTGACATCAGGCAGTACAATGCTTCTTTCTGTATGTACCTTGCCAAGAAAATTATGGGCCTACAACACATGACCTACATGGACAGACTGGAGACCCTATCACTTTACTCAGTATCATATAGACCGCTTAGATGCGACTTGTGCCTGGCCTACAGAGCATTCTCAATCCCTGCCTTGATGAAGCTGCTGCACATCCGCAAATCCAATGGGACAAGATTCAGTTGCTCCAAGGATCTTAACCTAGCCTACAGTATTAGCAGGAAATGCTGGAGAGACAAATATGTCTCCCAGTGGTTGCCGCTCCTTTTGAACAAACTCCCAATTCATGTAAAATGGAGCTCCTCAATGACCCTATTTAAGTGTAACCTGGACAATTGGATGAGAAACCATAATTTTACACCAGGGGTTTCACCTATGTCCCTCATAGGGACAGCCAGTGCTGATCCTAGATTAGCATGCAAACATAGTCTATATATCTTAGCCCATAAGGGAACAAGAGTGTATTATGGCTAGGCTTTTATAACGTCCTATGACTCCCTACCAGGGATTGATTTCACAGAGTATAGTCAGAGTAAGAGAGATAAGTGGGTCATAAGTGCAAGACCTCTTCTGGTGGAGTTTTTAGTCAAATGTAGAACAGAAGCTGCTGTCAGATTATTTGTTATTGGGGCATATAAAATATTGCATGTTAACTATAGGAATCTATCAATGGAGGTTAGAAAAGAATTCGGAAGAGACACTGGAAAAATAATTTACAAGGGAACAATAGGAGGACAATATGTATAGTTCCCAAGAATGCAACAAAGTCCAAAACGTTTAGGGATTTTGCTTAGAAGTGTTTGCATAGGAATTTTTTATACCCCAAGCAGACATCAAAATGTTTTACTGAGGGAAATAGCAAATGACGGTGTGAAGAGGAAGAGAGAGATAACTGGTGCTTGTTTTTGAGGGGAGTGTAATGAGGTGGCACATTTTAAAATTCCTTGCCGAGCACTGCATCAGAAATACTGGGGATGCAAATGGCTGTAACTAAAAGCCCTGTGCAGTCACTTGCATAAGTGTATGAATTCGGCTGTACCAAAAAGAATCAAAACTAGAGCCCCAAGTAAAAACAGGCTGCAGTGGTGAACATCCATCATCAACAAACTTTACAGTAAACTCAAAACGTTGCTGTCCAAGAAATCAAAGGCAAGAGGCCCCAACAATGGAAAAGCAACATCCACAGCCTCAACAGGCAAATAAGACAACTTGTCAAGTCCTCTAAGGGCTCCTTTAAGAGAAACTTAGCAAGTATACCCAAGCATAACCATATTTAATTTTACAGCTATATACGTAGCCTAAAAGTTAGGACCCAAGCATTTGCAGAACTAGTGACCAACTATATCACACACACGGACTCCACAGAGATAGCAAACCTGCTAGCGGATATGTTTGTCAAAAATTTCACTCCCTTATCCCCTCTTAACTTGTTACAAACCTTCCCCCAACCCCCCCCCCCCCATGCTATAGCTCTAAAGAGCTGGTCCTCAAAGCCTTGTCCAAGGCAAAAAAACACAGCATATGTGGGACCAGACAACATCACAGGCTGTCTTCTAAACAGGCTAAAACATTAACTTGCATCTCCATTAAGTAGTCTTTTCAGTCATACCCTGATTACAGGCTTTGTTCCTGTGGAATGGAGAACAGCAAAAGTTCTTCCCCCTCCATAAAGGTGGCATAACAACAGACACGGCGAATTACAGACCCATAAGCCTGACCAGTCTCATCTGTAAGGCCAAGGAATGTGTCATTATGGACCTCATAAATAGAGACATAGGTGACCTCCAAACCCAGGATCCTACCCAGTTTGGCTTTATCAAGGGCAGATTCGGCCTGTTAAATTTGGTGGCCTACTTTGAAAATGTGACCAGGGCCGTTGATGAGGGCAAATCTGTGCATACAGCATACCTCAGTTTGGCAAAGGCTTTTGACACAATCTCACATTCAAGCATTACCGATATACTTAGCAAACTGAATGTAAACCCCTTCATTGTAAGATGGGTTGCCAACTGGCTCACAAACCAGACACTATCAAAGTGGGTGACTCCATGTCAACCAGCAGACCTGTTGCCATTGGAGTGCCACAGAGGTCAGTGTTGGCCCCCACTACTGTTTGGCGTATACTTCTCAGAAGTTCAGGTCAAAACTAAGGGGTTGTTGCTGACTTTGCAGATGGCTGCAAATGGTGCAGTCATTGAATCCCCAAAAGATGTCAGTATACTCCACGAAGGTCTCACACAGACTGACAACTGGTGTGTTAGTCAAAGTCTCAAACACGCACATATATATACATACATACATATTTATATTTATATGAACATATATATATATATATTTATGTGTATTTATATATATATTTGTGTGTATATTATATATATATATTTATATGTGTGTGTATATATATATATATATATATATATATATATATGTGTATATATATATATATATATATATATATATTTATATGTGTATATATATATTTATATGTGTATATTTTA